>NC_060120.1:567077617-567380647 GCF_021461395.2 Schistocerca americana
CAGCGTTACGCCCAGATACCTAAACGACAACACTGTGCCAAGCAGGACACTACTAAAGCTGTATCGGAACACCTACTCATCCGCATTAACTTACATTTTTTTCTACATTTACAGCCAGCTGCCACTCATCACACCAACTACAAATTTTGTACAGATCATCCTCCGTCACCCTACAGTCACTAATCTTCGACACTTTCCTGTGCACCACAACATTATCAGCGAACAATCACCAGATCATTTATGTAATAGAAAATAGCAACAGCACTATCACAATTCTCTTGGGCACCCCTGCTGTTGTCCCTTTCTCCGATGAACACTCGCCGTTGAGGACAACATGCCGGGTTCTATTATTTAAGAAGTCTTCGAGCCAGTCTCATGCCTGTGAGCCTATTCCGTAGGCTCATACCTTTGTTAACAGTCTGCAGAGGGGTACCGTGTCGAATGCTTTTCGGAAATCTAGAAATATGAAATCTGTCTGTTGCCCTTCATCCTTAGTTCACATTATATCATGTGAGAAAAGAAGAACCCGGGTTTCACAAGAGCGATCCCTCCTAAAGCCGTGCTGATTCGTGGACATGTGTTTTTCAGTCTCTAGGAAAATTTATTACATTCGAACTAAGAATATGCTCCAGAATTCTGCAGCAAACTGATGTTAAGGACACAGGCATCATTCGGACAGTACCGAGGTAGACGTCACTACATACTTATTCCGAAAATAAAATAGAAAAACTAATAAAGGAAAGTTGGTAGCAACTTAACAATTGTTATGCATGATGCCTGCAATAACCCACACAGACAACCCTTGACAATAGATTTTTCTGAAGCTTCTAGGAAATGATGGTAGTACGTAACGCCACTGAAATCAGTGTCTGTTGTTTTGTCTGGGGCCCAAACCGATAGCAATAAGAAGAACCCAAAAGTATTACCGTCCACATTTAAAAACGTGTTTGCACTATCAAAACCTACTATCGTACAATGCTTCAACAGCATCCATCATACCCGTCTTATAAGGATCATGATAAGGAATTAAGACAAAGAAGAGTGCCTAGGGTGGTATATAGATAGTAATTTCTCTCTCTTCATGCAATATGAAAAAGGTAACACTAGTAGAAATTACTCTCCGGCGTTCATTGCTCACTGTATTTTGGAGTATATATGTACACCACTTTACTGTACAAGATACTCGTGATACTGGGTGTAATGGTGGTTTGCTTTTCTTTGTTAATACTGGCGCTTTTTCTCCGTTAGGGTCAATGGTATCTTAGAAAAGTTGCTGTGGAAATTAAATTCAGCAACATACTTGGTAAAATTTTAGCACATACGTGAGATGGTGACTATGTGCTCTTAATTTAATAAATAACGGGGTATCATTTCAGTAATGAAACAGTTGGCGCGTTGATTTCGATGTGGATAACTATTTGCTTCTTGATGGTTAGTTAGTTAACGTATTCCATAGAACATTTGAACGATTTTTTTATGGAAAGGATTACAAGGTAGGATTACAAGATTTTGTTTACAATGTATAATAGATGATTAGTTTGTTACTAATATCGATGTTATTTTCCACTCCTACTCTCGCTACTACACTAAAAAAACTGGGTTTTTTGTTTATTTGTTTTACAAGCTACGAGTTTTTACATAATATCAGTCTGTGAAATAGCAGGAATATCCTGAGGAAATTATTTTGGGTTACATTTTATAACTTGTTTCTCATTCTGTCATCCTCAACAGAACTCGTTGCCATGAATGCCACTCTTACTGCTAGATCTTTGGACCAGAAGTGTCATTCGCCTTAGCACTAGCAGATACTTTCGTAATAGAAGAATTTGTATTTAATTTTCATAGTACAACCATTATTTACACGAATTTGTCCAAGAATGAAAGTGGTGCAGTCATAGCATACTGGGGCAATACAAGGCAAAATAGTAGGAAATTTAAACCAGGAAAGGACAGCACAGACACGGCAGCGGAACTAATAGCAATCGTGGACGGTCTTCTTTCTTTTCAGTTTACTATCGCAAGAAATAATATTAGCGTGCCATATTACATTCCCTTGGTAAAGAGCAACAACGCTGAAATAATGAGTCACACCATGAGACACAAAATAGCGGGACATTTAAGAGAAACCCAAAAACAATAAACGTCAAGTGGAAACATATTGGAGACTGTTGATAGTCTAGCCAAACACAAAGTATACGATGAGGAAGGATGAGGAAGAAAAAGATCCCAACGAACCGGGAAACGACTTCCTGTAAGAACACCCACGACTAACAAGACATTAATGGAATAAACAATGGGCACAATCCTCGAAATTAAGTGGCCGACAATATGCCAGTATATCAACATTAATGCGAAGGAAATCTCGGTACACAAAGAGCTGTTACGTCAACTATAGCACTGCTGAGCTTCAATCACGAATGCTTCCGACAGTTTCTACATGGCATATGTGCTGCAGAGGCCGAGCTTTGTGGATGTGGATTCACGGAAGATGAAAATCATGGTACTCTGAATGCCAAAATCGAATAGAACAATCCGCAACATCGATTCGGCATCTGGTGGCGTTAAAATGACCTCTTCTAACATCTGTACTGATACACAAAGAGCTTTTTATCTTCCTGTGTGCAGAAAAATTACATACGTAATATGGATATACACAGTCAGATGAATCACTGTTAAGGGGCTCCGGAACGCCCTATACTTGCAATGTTAAAATAACGCTTATAAATTACATCTTTCCTCACAAAGTATTTGAGGTAGGAAGTTGAACTTTTTACAGATTGTTTATTGGAATATGGGCTACAACTTAACACAGGGATTTTACAAAATTTTAGTTCAGTTATTAAAGATGATTTTTTTTCAATTGTAATGAAAATTCACAACATTTTTTTGCAATTTTTTATTTATATATTCAAAAATATACAGTTTTTTGGAAAAAGGCTGTGTTAAATTATGCAGAAGGTACTGTGTAACATTTACTGAAAGTTTGAAACAAATATGTTTGGAAGATCCTTAGAAAACATATAATTAGTATGAGAAAATAAAAGTTTTGGGAATCGAGCGACAAAGATTGGATTAACTTTTTAGTGCATTCCAGGTCCATAGGATGGATTATCTTCATCCTCTGCAAACTCCTCCTCCAGCTTCCTCTTGTTCCTCCCCCTGTTTACTCTTGCTTGTATTTCTAGACTCTTTACAGCCCTGTCTGCAGCCCGAAGGCGTTCCTTGTCTAAAGCAAGCATCGCTCGTACCATGTTAGAACCCATCTTCATTCCCATATTTCTAAATACAGGGTGTTTCAAAAATGACCGGTATATTTGAAACGGCAATAAAAGCTAAACGAGCAGCGATAGAAATACACCGTTTGTTGCAATATGCTTGGGACAACAGTACATTTTCAGGCAGACAAACTTTCGAAATTACAGTAGTTACAATTTTCAACAACAGATGGCGCTGCGGTCTGGGAAACTCTATAGTACGATATTTTCCATATATCCACCATGCGTAGCAATAATATGGCGTAGTCTCTGAATGAAATTACCCGAAACCTTCGACAACGTGTCTGGCGGAATGGCTTCACATGTAGATGAGATGTACTGCTTCAGCTGTTCAATTGTTTCTGGATTCTGGCGGTACACCTGGTCTTTCAAGTGTCCCCACAGAAAGAAGCCACAGGGGTTCATGTCTGGCGAATAGGGAGGCCAATCCACGCCGCCTCCTGTATGTTTCGGATAGCCCAAAGCAATCACACAATCATCGAAATATTCATTCAGGAAATTAAAGACGTCGGCCGTGCGATGTGGCCGGGCACCATCTTGCATAAACCACGAGGTGTTCGCAGTGTCGTCTAAGGCAGTTTGTACCGCCACAAATTCACGAAGAATGTCCAGATAGCGTGATGCAGTAATCGTTTCGGATCTGAAAAATGGGCCAATGATTCCTTTGGAAGAAATGGCGGCCCAGACCAGTACTTTTTGAGGATGCAGGGACGATGGGACTGCAACATGGGGCTTTTCGGTTCCCCATATGCGCCAGTTCTGTTTATTGACGAAGCCGTCCAGGTAAAAATAAGCTTCGTCAGTAAACCAAATGCTGCCCACATGCATATCGCCGTCATCAATCCTGTGCACTATATCGTTAGCGAATGTCTCTCGTGCAGCAATGGTAGCGGCGCTGAGGGGTTGCCGCGTTTGAATTTTGTATGGATAGAGGTGTAAACTCTGGCACATGAGACAATACGTGGACGTTGGCGTCATTTGGACCGCAGCTGCAACACGGCGAACGGAAACCCAAGGCCGCTGTTGGATCACCTGCTGCACTAGCTGCGCGTTGCCCTCTGTGGTTGCCGTACGCGGTCGCCCTACCTTTCCAGCACGTTCATCCGTCACGTTCCCAGTCCGTTGAAATTTTTCGAACAGATTCCTTATTGCATCGCTTTTCGGTCCTTTGGTTACATTAAACCTCCGTTGAAAACTTCGTCTTGTTGCAACAACACTGTGTTCTAGGCGGTGGAATTCCAACACCAGAAAAATCCTCTGTTCTAAGGAAGAAACCATGTTGTCTACAGCACACTTGCACGTTGTGAACAGCACACGCTTACAGCAGAAAGACGACGTACAGAATGGCCCACCCACAGACTGCGTTGTCTTCTATATCTTCCACATCACTTGCAGCGCCATCTGTTGTTGAAAATTGTAACTACTGTAATTTCGAAAGTTTGTCCGCCTGAAAATGTACTGTTGTCCCAAGCATATTGCAACAAACGGTCTATTTCTATCGCTGCTCGTTTAGTTTTTATTGCCGTTTCAAATATACCGGTCATTTTTGAAACACCCTGTACCTTGCACCTTACAATGTTGCCATCACTGAAAGTCGCAACAGCATCATACACACCAAAGTGAAGTGTTTCAATTCCAACAAATACAGTCTTGGGGATTCTCGACCATATAACACTATTTACACTTTCATTGGGGTTTTGAGTTTTTCCGTGAATACACTTTTTCAACAGTTCAGGTGCTGCTAAGTCTCTGAAAATAGGTTTTATCACCTCCAATATTGCGTGAGGCAGACTATGCTTATGTGTGTACACTTCACCAGTTAGCAATCCTTTGTTATATTTACACCAACTGTCTTCTTCTTTGGGACACAAGCTATGTTGGGGATTTTCATCGGTTGAAGAAGTATGAAAAAAAAGAGCTCAAACAGCCTTCTTCATTTCGTCGACACTTTGTGTATTTTGCCTAATAGCCATTCCATAACAGTTCTTTATTTTGTCAATTACACTGTCAGTTAACCATCCCTTCCCATCCAACCCTTTACCATCACTGAGTTATTGTTTTTTGTACGAAGCTTTCAGTCGCCGAAGTCTTGTTCCCATTCGCTTCTGTACGTGTCCAATACACCCAAATTTCTGCATTACATCATCACCATAGGGCTTCAGTCTTTGAACATGTTTGAAACTTTTAGAATCACCGTCACCAAGGTAATTAACATATCGCACTTTATCACACGCCTCAGAACGCTGGAATATACTGGCAACACCAGCCACTTCCATTCCTCCACTACTGCCACTATAGTTAGCTTTGCAATTATTTTCATGTGTACCTTTATACACTCCTGGAAATGGAAAAAAGAACACATTGACACCGGTGTGTCAGACCCACCATACTTGCTCCGGACACTGCGAGAGGGCTGTACAAGCAATGATCACACGCACGGCACAGCGGACACACCAGGAACCGCGGTGTTGGTCGTCGAATGGCGCTAGCTGCGCAGCATTTGTGCACCGCCGCCGTCAGTGTCAGCCAGTTTGCCGTGGCATACAGAGCTCCATCGCAGTCTTTAACACTGGTAGCATGCCGCGACAGCGTGGACGTGAAACGTATGTGCAGTTGACGGACTTTGAGCGAGGGCGTATAGTGGGCACGCGGGAGGCCGGGTGGACGTACCGCCGAATTGCTCAACACGTGGGGCGTGAGGTCTCCACAGTACATCGATGTTGTCGCCAGTGGTCGGCGGAAGGTGCACGTGCCCGTCGACCTGGGACCGGACCGCAGCGACGCACGGAAGCTGGGCTACGGTCCCGCACACCGTTAGGCCGTCTTCCGCTCACGCCCCAACATCGTGCAGCCCGCCTCCAGTGGTGTCGCGACAGGCGTGAATGGAGGGACGAATGGAGACGTGTCGTCTTCAGCGATGAGAGTCGCTTCTGCCTTGGTGCCAATGATGGTCGTATGCGTGTTTGGCGCCGTGCAGGTGAGCGCCACAATCAGGACTGCATACGACCGAGGCACACAGGGCCAACACCCGGCATCATGGTGTGGGGAGCGATCTCCTACACTGGCCGTACACCACTGGTGATCGTCGAGGGGACACTGAATAGTGCACGGTACATCCAAACCGTCATCGAACCCATCGTTCTACCATTCCTAGACCGGCAAGGGAACTTGCTGATTCAACAGGGCAATGCACGTCCGCATGTATCCCGTGCCACCCAACGTGCTCTAGAAGGTGTAAGTCAACTACCCTGGCCAGCAAGATCTCCGGATCTGTCCCCCATTGAGCATGTTTGGGACTGGATGAAGCGTCGTCTCACGCGGTCTGCACGTCCAGCACGAACGCTGGTCCAACTGAGGCACCAGGTGGAAATGGCATGGCAAGCCGTTCCACAGGACTACATCCAGCATCTCTACGATCGTCTCCATGGGAGAATAGCAGCCTGCATTGCTGCGAAAGGTGGATATACACTGTACTAGTGGCGACGTTGTGCATGCTCTGTTGCCTGTGTCTATGTGCCTGTGGTTCTGTCAGTGTGATCATGTGATGTATCTGACCCCAGGAATGTGTCAATAAAGTTTCCCCTTCCTGGGACAATGAATTCACGGTGTTCTTATTTCAATTTCCAGGAGTGTATTTTTGTGGACATCTACAATACTTTGATATTACTGCTACATCTAAAACTTTCCCTGTATACATACTGGTGGCAGATATTACACCATGAAGAGATGTGTGTCCCCGTTTATGCCAGGTACCATCGAACGCTGCAGTCAAATCTCTGTTACCATTATTTTCCATTACTGCCTCTTCCACAGCGTTCTTCATAGATTCTATAGAGACATCTTCTACTTTAGACCCTATTAATTTATTATAGGTCGTAAACTTGGTTGGGGGATTTGGAAGATTCATGATGCCACAGAAAATTGCACCTGCAGTAGCACCCTTACCAACTGAACGCAAGGAATAAACGAATCTAATGTTGTGTTCGTAGATTTTGCTACCATTTTCTTCAGTTGCAGTTACTGCAACACTGTTCCAAAAGCTGGTCGTGTGTGAACACTTATCACATTTCAGTTGTATTTCACTAGCAAGTCCTACGTGCTTTATTATGGAGAGTTCCAGACCAACTTCACTACAATGAATACATCTTACACAGTTTGAAAAAATTCCTTTGAGAACCGACATATCAAATATTTCATTCACATCCGATTCGCCCATAAAACATTCATAGTTTTCACTCATTGAACCAAGCTTCATCTGTGAAGTATTTTCTTTCCCACTTTGACTGCTATGGGCAGGTGTACTTGAGAGGTTAGGTTCACTCACTTGGTTATCGTCTTTATTGCTTACAGTAATAACACATACCTTTGGCTTTCCAACATTTCTCCTTTTCTTAAAAGCCTTCAGAGGATTTCTAATAACTTTACTTTTACTCATTATTATACTTCAACAAAACAGAGACTCAAGAAACAGAACTAATTACGAATATTTTCGAGATAACGACAGAGTAAATAAACATGAAACAATCGACAATCACACCAGCGATATATATTGAACCATCACAGGTTAGCCACAATACATACTTTATCTCACATCACTAAAATGTACCTGATGAACACGGACGTTAATAATAACACCATTTGACAGCAGTTTAACAGCGCCACTGTGGGTCACGCCCATGTAGAACACACTTCAAAAAAAATTAAAAATAGTTGTAGTCTTCGAAATTGAATAAATTATATATCTATTAAAATGTAATAGTCTGCAGATTCAGAAAACGCAAAAAAGTAAAAATTGAACTTTTCATGATTTTTGAGCCTTTCTGGAGCCCCTTAAACTGACATAGGATAAACTTGAAAAATTTGAATTTCGCTGTTAACTTATACCAGTTCATAGAGTTAAATAAAATGATCTTCTAGGACATACGTAGCAAGTATATGAGTAGTACAGTTGTCAGCAATGCAAATCTGTTATTTAGTTATGTAGTATATGCCTTCCATTATCGTTTTTCGAGTATCTTTCTCCATTTTACAGTCTATTTTCTTTTAACTGACCTAACGCAGTACAACATATCCTTTAATTCCGAATCTTTTTTTTCTAACTAGTTGTATCTCTCCATGTACTAAAGCAAGAAAAATGTCCATCTGGCCTAGTAAGCCAGTTAAAACATGCTAACAAATTGTAAGATATAGTATTAGTGATTAAAAATTGTATGTAAATGGCTGTGTGGGTACAGACCTAAACGCCAGCGGACAAAAATATGAAAAAAATCTCAGACATTTCATGTTGATCATGTGATCAGATATTTTTGTGGATACATTTTTAACTCCTCTCTGAGCCCCTGACAGCTTTAAAATTGGGTATAAAGGTGACTTATTCAAGAGGTGTGATAGTGCATTTATAACGCCTCGCTTGTTGAAGAGGTATCCACAAGATATCTTTCTAAGTGATGAGTTACTTCAGAAAATTATTCCGTAAGACGTTAGTGAGTGGAAATATGAGAAATGTGTTAGCAGATTGACTCCTTTGTCTCCAAGACGAGGAATTATACGAAGATGAAAAGCAGCTAGCTGTCCTGAACTGTTTGAACAGCTCAGTGAGCTGCTTATTCCAGTTCAAGTTTTCGTTAGTACGTACACCCTAATTTGAATCATTGTACTTTGTACAATTCTCCTGTTCGTGTATTACATCAATTGTTGATATGACTAATTGTTGTACAGAAGTGAAAAGAGTTTTCTCTGCTGTGCCTGTGTGTACACGTCGGACGGATCATAACATTCAATTTGCTTCAGTCATTTGTTTCCTTGAGGTGTCGGTTATAATGGAACTTCTTCGCGACTATAAATAAATGCCCATGAGTGAAGAGGTGGTCGATGTAGAGGTGAACTCTGGAAATATGATGAAGAGAATGGGACACGAATACATGGTTCTTTGTGAATATGAATATACGGGTTGGATTTGTTTTCTCTTATCCACTGTGATTTTAGGAACAGCTGTCTTCATCACAATGATGTGAATAGAGGACTGCGTTGTCTGTTAAGGGTGTTTGGAACTGGGAGTGGATGAGGATCATGTCGGATGAATAATTTAACGACTTTTGCTCTTAGCTGCGTATTGAATTCTGAGTTGATGGATTTCAATTTGCACTATATCGCCTGAACGTTATTCGACTACTTTATTTTCTGGAATACAACATTTGGGCTATAGATATTGTGGTCAGGATGTTACTGCACGAATATTTGCAGCTGTGAGAAGAGAGTATCTGGAGTGGTGGTAGAAGAGTCCATATATCCAGATTATCGTTTGATTTCGTGTTTTCTTGTTATCACATAAATGCGTTGTCTGTGAGTAGATTTCTTGTCAGTATATGGTGTAATTATCTGTGGAACAATTGCTGTGAGTTCGTGGGAATATGAGGTTTTGCGTATGCGGCTGATGAAGTCTGCTGTGGTGCATAAGAGTATACTGTCTCTGGTATTCAAAGCCGACCTCTCAGTGTCAACCAGATAAAATGTACATTGCAGGTAAGAGTAAATTTAATCTGCTGCATTATAATGACAAAAATTTTAACTGGAGCAAGACAAACAATAAATTTGTCAAGGATACTAAAACAATGAAATGGGGTAGTGTTGAAAGCACTAGACTAGACTACCAAGATTTGAAGTTAAAGAGGAGTAAACAGTAAGCATACGGCATTTGGAAATTCTGTAATATTTTGCTTCTAGCAGCTCACGAAAAAACTTTTTCGTCTTTATATTTTTTTCTATATGCAACATACTTTACAAAAGCCTTCACAGTCTCCCCACGCCAATGCCATTAAGAATTTGTGGGATGAACTTTGTAGCTGCCTGAGAAAGTATTTCCAATTTTGAAAACCACAACTGCAGAAACTACATCTTTAAGGATTAGAGAACTCTTACATCTACATCTACGCTCTGCAAACCAGCGTTGGGTGTGTACTGGATGGAAGTTTTTGCACCACTGTCACCTCCTCCATTTTCCTGTGCCAGTGGCGAGTGGCTCTCAGGGAGAATCATTGCTGGAAAGGCTCTGTGTGAGCTTGAATCTCTCTGTTTTCATCTAAACTTTTTGCGCTTATGTCATAACAATCAGGGCCTTTCATAAAAAAAATTACTATCATAAAGTGAATCAAACTAGTTGATTAGAATAAATACCCATTGAAAAGAAACTGATCTGAATTAATGTGGTCCACAGATGCCCAAAACTAAGGTGCAGAAATGAATTACAAACAAGAAAGCCAGGCATGAATCATTTTTAGGATTTTTACAGCTGTAATGCATATATTGTATCTGGTATTCAAGGCAGACCTCTCACTGTCTGCCAGATAAAATATACATTGCGAATGATAGCAAATTTGATCTGCTACATAATAATGACAAAATTTTCAACTGGAGCAAGACAAACAACAAATTTGACGAGGGTACTGAAACATTGAAATGGGGTAATGATGTCCTATTGTTCAGGTAATAAATATCAAAAAAGGATATTTCTAAACCATTTCTTGCACTTAATTAAATGATTTCTCTCTTTTGCAACTTGTTTCTCGTTTAGGAGAAGTTATGTTATGTAAAGAACTATTGAAATCTCAGTATAAACATTTCTGAAATTGTTCAGACAGTGTCAAGACACTGTACACTTAATTGTAAGGAAATGGCTTCAAGTCTTCAGCTGTCTCCAATGGAGTATTTCGTGATTCCGCATTATTATGATGTGAGTGTCAAATGACTCCATCCGTGTCCAAGTGGACTAATACTCTGTCCCTAATGGCTAATGACATCAATGCTAACGAGATGCATGCATTAAATTTCCTCCTGTCTGTGTGTGGTGCAGCACTGAACAATAAAGGCTTAGTCAAGAGAAGTGAGAGAGTACCAACCTACCTGCAAATTCAGTGAAGACCCAACTGCCCCAGAACGATAACGTACGTAGCAGTAGCAGAAAGGGCTGACAGCAGAATGCTTCTGTCGATGGGCAGCAGTCCAGATGCTGTGAACCGTATCAGCTTTCCTCGCTCCACCTGCCTCAAGAAGATCTCTGCCTGAGGAGCTGCATCTGTGATTCCCACGGCCCTGCGTAGCAGTGCCACTGTCTGTGACTCCTGGTCTTCCAGTAAGGAGCACGACAAAGTCATCGCAACGAGGTCAAACACATGGCGTACCCACCAGTACACAGAATAACTCACGGATGTTTGGACAAGCACAGTCTCTACCCGCTCTCGCACCACAAGCATTACGAGCAGCTCGTAGCTGCTGTAGATGCTGCCCAGAATACAGTGCACCACGTGGAGTGTGACAGCAGGCGACACGTGCTCCTGCAGCAGCTCTGCAGCACGCTGCAGCACCAGGTGGGCGTGCTGCAGCCGGCGCAGCCTGGCGCTCAGGTTCACGCACCGCCGTTTCTTCTGCCAGCCCAGCAGCAGCTGAGACAGCTGGGGCTCTCCCAGACAGGACAGCGAGTCCACCAGCAGACAATTCAGTCTCCTGAATCGTGACCACAGTTCCAGTACGGATGCTACGAACTGCAGCATCACTGCAACTTCACAAACTGCTGCGTACGAAGAAATTAATACTCGCACTACGTCATATATTCCAAATCTCTCCACTAGGGTTACTATTATTGAGACATTCGTGATTACTATAGTTATGAAAACACTTGTGAGTAGTGTCTTTGAAATGTCTGTATGGTATGGATTTAAAATGTCATCCGCAACGTTTAACGCATCCAGGAATCCACGGAAGTGCTTCAGCATTGTAAGCGAGCAACTGAGGAAAGCACAGCTCAACCTCAGGTAATACATAGACCTCAACAAGTAGTGCGTAAATACTATAATTCTTGGAGTGTCATAAGGAAAGGTTTGATTTGCTTCATGAATATTCAAAGTACTACATGTGACAAGAAACACAAAGTGAAGTGTAGAAACTGTTAGATATTTTCCACTCATCAGCGGCCATTTTGTGATGCGGTGTTGATGCTGTACACGGCTACTAGGGGCAATTCCTAACAACTGCCACAACCTATAGACAAAACTTGGACAAAAACAAAAGTTTACAGTTACCATTCCGTTTCCTAATTACACTGTCTAACGTAAAAACCAGAATGAGGCAAACATAATCTCCAGCACTAACTGATACGCAAAATTCTAGTATGAGAAATAACTGTATTCGGCCTTTTGAACAGATGTCTCATACGACAGCCTACTGTTAGAGATCACTACGCCTGCCTGTTGTTAACTTGAACCAGTCATCGTGCTTGCTCACTCAGTAATCGCTGGTACCACAAAGCACTACATCTACAAACTTGATGGACTTGATAACACAGTACCCAGTCAACAAAATGTTGAGACATGTGCCCGTCATCCTTTAATCAATAACGCTTTTCGTAATATCATTCAGCGTTGTTATCTGATCGAGCTTCTCTCTCGTTCCCATTATTCGTTAATCTGAAACGTTTTGAACTTCCTCATTTCGTAACAGCCTAAACTGGGGTAATTTAATCACAGTATTTACGAAATATTTAGTGTCTGAAGTTAATTGTACAGCTCAACGAGACATGCGTACAACAGAACAATCGTGTATACTGCGAAGTTAACGTTTACCTATGACTTTACAAAACTAATGCAAAGATACATTATTATCTAACATGACACATTAAATTTCAGTGGAATAACTTTCAAAACTCAAATTTAAAACAATGTTCTCTTAAACTAATGGCTTTTAAATAATCTAACCGAGGCCTGATAAAAATACATTTGTCACTTTGAATGCTATCTCAGTTCCGATAAACCTAATACACAATTGGGTGGCTGTTTCTGCAGCACCTTAAGATTGCTAATTTCACTTCTTACACGTATAATTCTTAATTAGGATACTTTCATCTCAGAGTTGAAGTTGTAGTATTTATATTGCAGGCAGGGAATAGAACAAATCACTTTGTGAAATTCTGCCTGTAAACCTGTAGCATTCGACACCATTCAAGAGCTATATTAATACAGTCCTTAACTTTACAGTTTAGTCAATTGCTTATACATACAGTATTTCTTAAGGAAAACTTTTCTGTTTTAACAGATCATCAAACTATCATTAGCTTTTTATCTTTATAGCAGTATGAGAGAGCTTCACCCATTACAAAAGACTTAGTTAAACTTCAGTATGCTGTCAGAATGATAAAAGTATTTCCAATTTTCTACACAAATCCTTCGTGTAAAGGAATTCCTCTTGCTAAATCTTTCTAGAAATTGTTACAGTAGTTTGTGACTCCGTGTTTCGACACTAACTATGTATGAACCAGATGCAGTTAAAATTTAGTTCCAACATTAAAATTACGTAAGTTAAACCGCCACTTTGAGGTTAAAACACAAGGCAGGGAAGTTTAAATGGATCTTGCAGATCAAGGTTTTGTTTAACAGCACACACGTTAATATTAAAGGCCAAAATTACATGATTATATGGGCTTCACAGTTTTAAATTCTGACAGATACATTTATAAGATTTAAAGAAGCCCTTCTGTTGTCATACATGAAAATAAAGAACAAAAAGAAAGGGAACTGATACTCATTCTAAAAACTAAAGGTGCGATACATAGTTTTACTTTACGGCAACTGAATAACTCTTTTCATCTTCCAGTCAGTAGACTGCAGCAAATTTAACACCCTCCAAAGCGCAACCCATATACCACCTCGGCATGAACATACTGCGGTTTTCAGTTTGTAGCAACTCCACCAAATCAGATTTGGCCACTGTGATGTAACGGACGTTATCGGCAGTTACACCAGGATTCTTACCGTCCCAGTGTGCGCAAATGAGAAGATAAGATAATGGCACGATAATTCTTGAATTATTGGGTTCCGAATTCTTTTTCTTATTTAAGTATGTTGTCTGACAATCTTTGTACATAAATGTTTAATTCTGTTTGCTTGTTGCCGCTAAGAAGAGTGCCGCAACGCGCCAACGGCAGGATCCTCGTCGTTGCCGCCAGAGATAATAAGTCGACCACTGCTATACACTAACCGAAGCCCAGCAGCGCGGGGAGACGATCCGGCCGACGGATGATGCCGCTCTCTGCCCTCAATTGAATTACTCGCGTAAAATATTTTAGTTGAAGAAAAGGAATACCGTTTTGTCAGTTGACTAAAATTAATGACATTATACATGTATGCTGGTTGACATCTTACTGTTGTGTAATTGTTACGACGAAAAGAAGCCAACAGGAAGTGAAACTTATTTTGTCGTGCTTCTAAATCAAGGAGCATGTAGTGATTATTTATTTTGCAAGGGATGACTAAAAATTACGTTCCTGCTTTGACATAGTCACAGCAGAATGTGAAATAGTTTGAAATCTGTGATTTATGAAAATCTGACAGTTCAGTCACAAATAATTTTCGATATTATTCACTGCAGAGATGGGTTTTTGAAGTTAACGTTTTTACCAGGACAAATGAAAGTGTTTTCGCTCAAGACAGAATCTCTCTACGTTCGAATTTGGTAACTGCGCATGACAGAACTTCACCGATTTAACTGGGGCTTACACCTTGCGTAACAGAAATCCAAACACGGCCTAGGAAGGTGAAATGAAATATTTAGCTAAGTCTAAAGTTAATTTACTGGAAATTGGACTTTTGCTATACTTATTCATCGGAAACAAGGACTACAACGTCCTTCTACATCTACATGATAACTCCGCAATTCATAAATAAGTGGCTGGCAGAGGGTTCATCGAACCGCTTTCAAGCTATTTCTCTACCGTTCCGTTATCGAACAGCCCGAGGGAAAAACAAACACTTAAATCTTTTCGTTCGATCTCTGATTTCTCTTATTTTGTTTTGGTGATCAAACCGCAACATTCATCGTCAGATCGCCGATCGGTCTTCAGTATGGCCTGCATTTTCTTCCATCCATGGAAATTTCAGATTTGTAGATGGGTTTTTACTGCTTCGTATCATTGCCACCAATTAAATCAGACTGTCCTAGGTGATGCTAAACGGACACAGACTGCGCTCTGCCTTTACGAGTTGAGACCCGAAGCGCGAAGTGTCAGTACTTCCCTTGCCTCGCGGTAGAAGTCCCCATTCAGAATTCAGTGGTGTTTTCCCCTCAGGTACATAACAGCTTGTACAAAACTGCAGTAACTACATAGGATACTACGTGTTAGGCACTCCAAGCGGCTACGTATTAGTTGTGCTTTATATTTCACATCGTTTTTGTGAGATGTGCGGAAGCTACAATGTTCAACTTTGCACATTAGTGTAAAAGTGAATGCAAAATCCGATAATTTGCAGAAGCCTCGCAATTAGCACTTTTATTTACTTATATTTACACATATAAGCCGACTCTCCATACTTCCCTCGTCTTTGAACGAAATCAGGTGTGTCACATAAACTCATTTCGGAAACTTTGGTAGAGAAACGTGATGTAAAATTTAAACTGGTTTACCGTATTGATTTCATCAGAACTTGTCCGGGAGTCGTGGTATATAATGTAGTATTGAACTATCAATTCTAAACATAATCCGTACTTTTCAGGAACGTGATATACACTCCTGGAAATGGAAAAAAGAACACATTGACACCGGTGTGTCAGACCCACCATACTTGCTCCGGACACTGCGAGAGGGCTGTACAAGCAATGATCACACGCACGGCACAGCGGACACACCAGGAACCTCGGTGTTGGCCGTCGAATGGCGCTAGCTGCGCAGCATTTGTGCACCGCCGCCGTCAGTGTCAGCCAGTTTGCCGTGGCATACGGAGCTCCATCGCACTCTTTAACACTGGTAGCATGCCGCGACAGCGTGGACGTGAACCGTATGTGCAGTTGACGGACTTTGAACGAGTGCGTATAGTGGGCATGCGGGAGGCCGGGTGGACGTACCGCCGAATTGCTCAACACGTGGGGCGTGAGGTCTCCACAGTACATCGATGTTGTCGCCAGTGGTCGGCGGAAGGTGCACGTGCCCGTCGACCTGGGACCGGACCGCAGCGACGCACGGATGCACGCCAAGACCGTAGGATCCTGCGCAGTGCCGTAGGGGACCGCACCGCCACTTCCCAGCAAATTAGGGACACTGTTGCTCCTGGGGTATCGGCGAGGACCATTCGCAACCGTCTCCATGAAGCTGGGCTACGGTCCCGCACACCGTTAGGCCGTCTTCCGCTCACGCCCCAACATCGTGCAGCCCGCCTCCAGTGGTGTCGCGACAGGCGTGAATGGAGGGACGAATGGAGACGTGTCGTCTTCAGCGATGAGAGTCGCTTCTGCCTTGGTGCCAATGATGGTCGTATGCGTGTTTGGCGCCGTGCAGGTGAGCGCCACAATCAGGACTGCATACGACCGAGGCACACAGGGCCAACACCCGGCATCATGGTGTGGGGAGCGATCTCCTACACTGGCCGTACACCACTGGTGATCGTCGAGGGAACACTGAATAGTGCACGGTACATCCAAACCGTCATCGAACCCATCGTTCTACCATTCCTAGACCGGCAAGGGAACTTGCTGTTCCAACAGGACAATGCACGTCCGCATGTATCCCGTGCCACCCAACGTGCTCTAGAAGGTGTAAGTCAACTACCCTGGCCAGCAAGATCTCCGGATCTGTTCCCCATTGAGCATGTTTGGGACTGGATGAAGCGTCGTCTCACGCGGTCTGCACGTCCAGCACGAACGCTGGTGCAACTGAGGCGCCAGGTGGAAATGGCATGGCAAGCCGTTCCACAGGACTACATCCAGCATCTCTACGATCGTCTCCATGGGAGAATAGCAGCCTGCATTGCTGCGAAAGGTGGATATACACTGTACTAGTGGCGACATTGTGCATGCTCTGTTGCCTGTGTCTATGTGCCTGTGGTTCTGTCAGTGTGATCATGTGATGTATCTGACCCCAGGAATATGTCAATAAAGTTTCCCCTTCCTGGGACAATGAATTCACGGTGTTCTTATTTCAATTTTCAGGAGTGTATTTTGTTGTATTATATAGAATTGTAATCCTAACTGTGTTTTTCAGAAACTTTAGCCGTAGTACTCTCATTAACTACTAACAGTTGCCAAATTTAATTGTATATTTACGAGAGAAAGGTACATTTTTCAAAGGTTTCATACACCTGCAAATATTTTTGTGAATTACGAATGTTTTACATAACCTTTTTCGTAAAAGTCGGTATTTGTGGTTTTGTATCCCGCCTGGAAGGCGGCGCGTGGGCTGGATCAGGAAAAGGTAAAACACGTCGGTACTGCTGTACGAAATGAAATCCCCTTTACTTAAGCAATAAGAATGCATAACTTGCAAGGTGGTGCGAAGTTGAAGCGAAGTTTCCTGGCTGGCTACACCTGATGAAATAGACAGAATCTGTAGCGGAGCTCGTAGAGCTGCACAGCACCAGCTAGAGGGCGCTGCCGTCGGTGTCTCGTGGTAGTGCCAACCTTTGAAACTATGTGGTATCGTTACTATCGATACCACATGTGGTTTACAGTTAGTACTGTTAGTAGTAGTGAGGCTCTGAGCACTATCAGTACTGTTAGTAGTAGTGCACAGTGTCAGCATTTATCGTAAATTAACGCTACTGTTGAGGTTCCTTCGTGATGATAATCTGAGAAACGTGTCAGAGAAACAGTAGAACTCGTACCATGTTTTCGGTTGTCGTAATAGATATCTTGTTTTAGACTGAAAATCGCTTTAGTTCCGTAAGGATACTGATAAAAGTTTTAACATATCAAACTCTTAAATTAAAAGTGAATCAGCAATTTATTTGCTTACTATCTGGTAGAATGCTGCACCAGGCGTAAGTCAATTATTGACTGTTCTATGAAATAATGCGCCAGCCCTAATATATCCCCACTGTGTTTACTGTTCTCGGATAGGGGATGAGTTGGTTGCTATTCGAAAGCAGCTGAAAATGGCCCCGACTTCTGTCAAGCGACTAGACGCTGCTGCGAATGAGTGTTAATTAACTTTTCGTAACTGGGATTCACAGTCATGTGAAATTTTTTGGAAGACGTCATGTTTACGCCAGTGACTGTTAAACTTTTTATTTCCACTGTTGCAATTTCGGCCTTAGGCCATTATCAAGTGCAGATGTTTAGGCTTTAAGCCATGTCAACTTCATACAGGCTGACACATTTATATATGGTTGTCATTTGCTGTTATGTACTTTCGTAACGCTGCAAAATAGTGCGAGCACACATGTCCATATATCGTAAAACTGCGCAGTCTGTACATACATATGATCGTTCCACAATCAGTTGTAACTTTTGCACTCAAGGAGATGGGTTTGTCCACAGCTTACACACTGTGAAGAAGTCGATGAAAGGGCAACACGCGACAACCAAAACTGATGGATGAAACATCCTGGTTCATGTTCACGATAACCTGAATCAGTGGGTCCAAGTCTCGATACGAGAAACAACATCAAAACATGAGAGAGCCACCTCTGGTGTGAACTGTAGCCTCCAGGCACTGCGGGTTAAACGCCTCATTGGCCCTTCAATGCACTTAGCGTTTTCCATCATTTAAAGTTGGCCAATCGCGACTAGTCCCATAACACGGCTACTGTCAGCTGTTGTCAGGCCCATATAAGACGTGCAACATCACGTACCGCTGTGAGTAATAGCCTTTTGCAAAGTACCCAGAACCAAATTCTGCTGCAAACAGTACCCTTCGCAGTGTTTGCTCGGAAACTAATTGGGATAGACCTACACTCACTGACAGTAGAAATTCCTGTCAGGTTTGATATCGATTATCTTTGACCATCGTCTCACATCCCAGTCGTTTACCATCTGTTTATGACCGCTATTTTTACATCGTATTATGTGACTGTGTGTGGTACACCATTACCCTTAGACACAGTGGATAGTTCGCATTGATACTCCAACAAATCAGACAACTTCATTCTCATTGTGATCATGGGCTCGTTCAGGCACGATAGCTGACTAAAATTTTGTCCTGTGAACTTAGAAGTCTAGTTTAACGGCACTGGATGCCACTTATCGATTACTTGATACCAGTCTGAGACAGTATGACTATGTGAGTGACAACGGCCGCCAAGGTGGAGATGATCAAGCTTCTGCGGATGGTGAAGAGACCGCCCGCCGTGAACCTCAGAGTTGGACCGCTTTGCGCTTCTCGCAGGAAAGCCTCGACCCCCGGCTGCGGTGCCCCACCGAAGTCCACCAGCGTGGCAGCCCTGTGGAGGACGAGGCCAGTGCGTCGTCCCTCGTCGCACGCAGCGGAGCAGGACATGGATAGTCCGGCCAGCTTCACCCCGTGGAACACCAGCCACATCGAAGAGCCGAGCAGGGAACGACTCAGAGCTCCGGTGACCCGTTCGGCGTTTTCCACCATCATCAACACAATGATTTCGCACGAGCTGTAGATGACTCCGAGGAAAACACTGACCACCATCACCGCCGTTGCAAACCCGTAGTGCTGCTGCAGCTTTTCTGCTGCGTAGTGGAGAACCGCGTATGCGATGCGGAGGTCGTTGATACTGGCGAGTGGTTGGTCTGTTGAAATCTGAGGCTGACCGATGAGAATGCGTGCGAGCCACCCATCTGCCTGGCGGACTGTACCTGCTGCAGTAGACCGCCGTCACCAGCTGCCTGTTGAGCGCCCTGTACCTCCAGAGCACCTCCAGCACCAGGAAGGTAACGTGGGGATTCACAAGAGAGCAGACGAGCGCGTACACTCCGTAAGAAATTGTCCAGAGCATCCGGTCTTGTTCTGGTAGATGGCCATACATTTTGAAAGGTGTGACGCTCATAACCACTAGAGTGCTGAAAACAGTGACACACAAAACAGTAGCAGTTGTTCTTCCGCTGTCGCACTGCTGCAGTTGCAGGCGCTTATCAACATACCTGAGAGTGTGGAGGAACGATTTCATACACCTAAGCTTGGAAAATGCTGACCTTCCAAAGATAACAGTGAACTCTAGCCATTGTAACAATCTGAAGGCCATGCCTGTCAGAACGACGACATCTGGCAGATGGTGAAACTGGAGGCAAGATGCGTATATAGTCATTAGGAGAACACAGAGTGTAGTCACAAAGGACAGCAACGAAAGAAAATTCCCATGTTTGAAGGCAATCGGCATAAGCCCAATTATTCGCCAAGTAGAGTACATTGCTCTTGTGATCACGAACAGTTTCATATTGTTTCTATTGTTGATAAGACGAAAGCTGAGGGAGGACCACCCGTTTTGGAGGAATCTCTCGCCGTATGTCCTCATAATAAGTTGGCTGTTATGGACGAAGAACTACCCATACGTGATAACCTTAGTGTACATTACATGGTTGTGTCTGCCGTTTGTTCTCTTTTAACTGCATTGCCAATAAATTATTAAGCTTTTTGTGGACATTACATTAAATTGATTGTTAACTCAGTAATTAGAACAATGTTTCTAAAGTGCCGTGAGTGAAAGCAAATAGGCTGTCCTGTAAGAACAGCACCACAGATGTTTTTGATTCACTCACAAGTCTACCCGGAACAAGACTATTTCACGCTGAATGTTTGCAATTCAATCAACGTAATAACAGCAGAAGTAGGTCGAACGACTTTTTCCTTTGTTTGTTCTCGGCCGTACATCAAACTCGGCTGTTTTAAATTTAGCGCTGTAAATGGACCAAATAACAGAACATGAAAAGGCATGTTGACATCGAATGTCCACGTATATTTTCTCTTTAAGAATATAGTAAATGCAATTAATCAGATGTAGAGAAAGAAAGGCATTATACGGTATATGCGGCTCATGGAACGGCGTATAATGCCTATGTCTCTTGAATTGAATGTTAAAAGTTGATTGTATGTGATTACTAGCAAGAAGAGAAAGTGGAATTATTTTAACGATAGGATCTGAGCCGGAAATCGGAGTAGTTAGGGTGATGCACGATCGTGAGAAGAAATATCAGTAATTCAATGCCAATATTTGCTTTGCATTGCAGTGAACTTCAAAAGGTATCGCTCTTTGTAACATGAATTTAGAATAAGTGCTGGTTCTTTTATTGACCGTGCCATGTGCATTAAAGGCTGCAGCGACAGAGGTCGATCAAGAGCAACACCATATTAGTAGCGCCACATGTAACTCAATGCTCACCATTAAAAGAGCCTGCAAAAACATTTAAAAGTCGAAATTAGGGCAAGCTATAATGATAATATTAATTAGAAACATTGTACATTTCAAACAAGTATTATTATCCCTAGTAATACGAAGAAAACAAAAGAGACCACCTTATGCTAGCTGTTTTGACAGAGAAAGCCAACGACACAGTGATACAGGAAGCTCACTATGAGTCAGCAGTTGCTCTTTAAACAAAATCAGAACGAAATTTGTGTTATATAGTCTATATACACTCCTGTAAATGGAAAAAAGAACACATTTACACCGGTGTGTCAGACCCACCATACTTGCTCCGGACATTGCGAGAGGGCTGTACAAGCAATGATCACACACGGCACAGCGGACACACCGGGAACCGCGGTGTTGGCCGTCGAATGGCGCTAGCTGCGCAGCATTTGTGCACCGCCGCCGTCAGTGTCAACCAGTTTGCCGTGGCATACGGAACTCCATCGCAGTCTTTAACACTGATAGCATGCCGCGACAGCGTGGACGTGAACCGTATGTGCAGTTGACGGACTTTGAGCGAGGGCATATAGTGGGCATGCGGGAGGCCGGGTGGACGTACCGCCGAATTGCTCAACACGTGGGGCGTGAGGTCTCCACAGTACATATATGTTGTCGCCAGTGGTCGGCGGAAGGTGCACGTGCCCGTCGACCTGGGACCGGACCGCAGCGACGCACGGATGCACGCCAAGACCGTAGGATCCTACGCAGTGCCGTAGGGGACCGCACCGCCACTTCCCAGCAAATTAGGGACACTGTTGCTCCTGGGGTATCGGCGAGGACCATACGCAACCGTCTCCATGAAGCTGGGCTACGGTCCCGCACACCGTTAGGCCGTCTTCCGCTCACGCCCCAACATCGTGCAGCCCGCCTCCAGTGGTGTCGCGACAGGCGTGAATGGAGGGACGAATGGAGACGTGTCGTCTTCAGCGATGAGAGTCGCTTCTGCCTTGGTGCCAATGGTGGTCGTATGCGTGTTTGGCGCCGTGCAGGTGAGCGCCACAATCAGGACTGCATACGACCGAGGCACACAGGGCCAACACCCGGCATCATGGTGTGGGGAGCGATCTCCTACACTGGCCGTACACCACTGGTGATCGTCGAGGGGACACTGAATAGTGCACGGTACATCCAAACCGTCATCGAACCCATCGTTCTACCATTCCTAGACCGGCAAGGGAACTTGCTGTTCCAACAGGACAATGCACGTCCGCATGTATCCCGTGCCACCCAACGTGCTCTAGAAGGTGTAAGTCAACTACCCTGGCCAGCAAGATCTCCGGATCTGTCCCCCTTTGAGCATGTTTGGGACTGGATGAAGCGTCGTCTCACGCGGTCTACACGTCCAGCACGAACGCTGGTCCAACTGAGGCGCCATGTGGAAATGGCGTGGCAAGCCGTTCCACAGGACTACATCCAGCATCTCTACGATCGTCTCCATGAGAGAATAGCAGCCTGCATTGCTGCGAAAGGTGGATATACACTGTACTAGTGCCGACATTGTGCATGCTCTGTTGCCTGTGTCTATGTGCCTGTGGTTCTGTCAGTGTGATCATGTGATGTATCTGACCCCAGGAATATGTCAATAAAGTTTCCCCTTCCTGGGACAATGAATCCACGGTGTTCTTATTTCAATTTCCAGGAGTGTATTTTACAAATATTTTTGACATTATCTGAGAATTTGTTAGACTTATATGTTTTTTTACATATTGTTCTATTAAAAGTGGCTTCACAAATCAGTAGTAAGCCCGTGTAAACACGTACAGTCACATTGTAAATCATTAAACCATATCAAACATGTGTTCCAACCACCTTTGTATTCAGTTAAAAGAAACTTTTTCTCTTATTGTTCCTTTTAGGTCCATACAGCTAATACAGTCAATAGCGTCTGTGACCTGTTTTAAATTTTTTAGGTTTTATCTGCATACACCGTTCTATCGCCGGGCAGTTGCTTGCAGCGCTACGTTAGTTGCTCTCATGTGTCCTAGGTACGGTACAGCCCACTAAAATATCCCTTCTTTTGTTAAGGCTTCCTCATACAACTCTTAGTTTTTCTATTTCGTGGTACCTGTTCATTTCGTACTTTACCAGTCCGCTCTCGCGCATTTTAAGTTCTTTGTGTCCCGGCCTACAAAATAAACTCTTCTTAATTCGCAAAAACAGATACTCCACCCTCGTTCCGAGAGCAAACTGTCGTAACACATGTTCCACGTCAAGTGGTGTGGAGGTATTGAGGTGGTGGCAGTAGTGGTCATGGGCGTAGTCGTGGTGATAACAGTTCATTTCCATTTCGAAGGTCTCATATATCGTAAGTAGAGGAGATATTTACAATCTAATGTTGATTCGACGTTTTTTTTTATTTTTCCAGGCTCATCTTGTCTCCCCACTGGTCATCCTTGCACTCCGCAGTTATTACCTATGTTGGCCATCTTCTCCGCTATAACATGTTTCGTGTGCTCTTCTCTAAACTATGTAAAATATTACTATTCTCTGGAAATAGTGCATTACACTTGAACTGGATATTTTTCACTATGTGAAACTGAAAACGTAACTCATTAATAAAATTAAGCCTACTTTTTCTTAAAAACTAAAACTCATATTCTTTCTTAAAATTTAATATTTTTCCTTCTCAATGCCATAAGTAAACTTTCTTTTTAAATTAAAATTTATTTCCTTCTCTTAAGTAAATCTTCTGTTCCAAATCTGAATATCTTTCTTGATCTTAAAATTAAAATTTTTATTTGTGCTTGATATTAATTTTTCCTTTTCGAAAACGAAGAAACCACACAAAAAAATTAAATTTTCTACCTCTAAGTGAACATCCAAACCCTTCCTCAAAACCAAGTAAAACTCCTATTCGAGCCAACTTAAAAACTCCTCTTCGAAGGTAGTGTAAATTCGTCTCCACAACCGAGGAAAATATGTTTTCTAAACAAATCCCGCTCCTATACAGATCACGTAAAGCTCTTCTTATCAAACAATAAAAACTGTAATTCAACCCACAGTAAAATTCATGTTCAAACAAGTAAAAGAAATGTCTCGATAAAATGAAAAATAAATGAATTCCTTGCTTATAAGATTGTTAAACACTTAAATACATAGTGCTTTCTCGCATCTTTGGTGTCATGTGGGTGACAAAAACTTTTGGACAATTCCAGAAATTCTTGTATTTTCCCCATAAATACGGTTCCCATAGGAAAATTCATCGTTAACTCGTTGTTCTTTGATTATATTAGTCGTGTGGCCTGGTAGCAACAAAGTGGTATTACATTTCGCTTTTTTAAAAGGTGATATATCGTGTACAGTAACACTTGTGACAGTCACATTTTTTCGAGTAGTTCTGTTTGTGACTCGTCCTATCATTGTTTGACATAGTCCTGACACTGGGTATCCGTATCAGAACTTAAAATGGAGTTCAAGCGTGCCAGTAGCATCACACTTTTCACACGTCGTGGATCCAGTTAGATTAATGTCTGTAAGACTATTCCGTCGGCAGCGTACTGTTGATGATCTCTTATTATACAGCTGGAACGTCCATTGGCAGCACAGGGTAGCTGATGTTTTCTCATTCTGTTTTCCAGTCCGCTGTGGACAGCCTTACTTCTATATTTTTTGGTCTCGTACCATTTCTGTGTGTTAACGTACAGGCGCCAAACAATTCTCTAACTTCCTACTCCTGCTTGTAGAACATAATTCCAAATTATGAAATAGTCTTTTAGTAAGATAATTGATTCGCAATTCCTGTAAGAGTTACAAGCGTTTCCTCAGACTGTGGTTGGTTGACACCGAGCAACACTACCGTTGTCCCCTCCGACTGCCGGTCCATGAATATGCCAACCTCTTCTGCATGCGTCACGCACTTTAACCCGGTGTTGCGTGCCTACATGCCTCTAGCTACGCGACGTATACGTCATGGTGATGGGTCGATCGCAATAACATATGAAACATGTGCAGACGGTAACTCTAGCTGACAGAGCTGTATGTTGTAACCGGCTTCACCCTCTACTCGTTAATAATAGCTGCTGAAGCTGCTTTCGTTAGAAATGTCTTTATAATTTAAGTAAACTGATGCGCAAATTCCAGTTTTGCCGTGGCAGCCATTAGGTAGTCGCGGCCAATGCGGTCTTACGATTTTTCAGAATCGACTCGTAAAATGCCCCTCCCCCCCTTTCCTGTTTATGTCTCTACTTGCCTATACTCAGAAGCGGCATTAAAAATTTCAAGCGCTGTGCTACTAATTTTCATGGATAGGGCTACTATGGTTACTAGGTGCAACTTTGCACGTTGCTGACGTCTTATACCATATATCGTAATGACTGGCAAAATTAGATGTTACCGTTTCACTAACCGTATGTGCATCTGAATAAAACAAAAGACAGAAGAATCGTAAAGAATGTGTAATAGTTAAACGATGATTTGCATGAATAACATACAATTCATTCTCGGTCCAGTGCTAAGATGTGACAGTTTCACACACAGGGAGTTTGAAGATCTTAAAGCATAATTTATGAGATAGTGTAACATACATCATGAGGATTTCAGCAGGTGTTGCAAGGCACTCTGCTCCACAGGTAGTGTGCTTGACAACTGAATACATCCACCTACTCTTCATTGTTTCTGTTTCTATCATGTTCATCTTCCTCTCCTCCCCAACTATGGTTGGCCGTTAAATTGCAATAATCGATTATTTGCAATTATTCTGGTAGTAGTTTATTGATATACTGATATTTAGTTTTGCATAATCGATTATACATGCGATTAATTATGTGTTGTCAAGGAAATTAATGAACACAGTTATTTCAATCTAGAATGTAAATGTGTGGAAAAGTCTGCAACAGCAATACAGGCTCCTCTCTCAAGATACCGAGCCAGTATCTGTTACCACTGGAACGTTAAATGCTATTGTTCAGAAGAAACAGACACAGAAAGTAGCCAAAGTCGAAGTACAGTTACCGAATACTACAGAGGAAGTTTTGTGTAGCATTCTTAAGACATTAATTTCATTAGAGCAGAAGTAGAGCTCTACCACAGAAACAGCATATACTCAGGATTTAGTTTCTGAGGTTCAACTCTATTTACACCATCCTGTAATCAACCGAATATCAGCCCCTCTGCAATACTGAGAAGATAATGAGACAAAGTGTAGCTCTTAAGTATCTGTCAATGGTGGCTTGATCTGTTCTTTCTGAAACAATGTTTTCTAAGGCACAGGACACCGCATCAGATGCCATTTGTGGCTCAGTAGGAAAATATTACATAAATTAGTCTTCCTCATTTCTCTTCCTGAAAATTTATAGTATTTGTAAGCTTATTCGCTACGTTATTTGCTTTAAAAACAACGATAATAATTAGCTTCGCAAATAAATGTGAAATAAGTATACATTCCTGCCATAAATAATAAATTGTAGTTAGGTATTTCATAAAGCTGAACAACTACTTTTAGTTAAAAAAGGGGAATATAACTGCAATTGTTTTGCTTCACTTTTGTGTAGAAACAAAAAGTAATAATTTAAGGGATGCCTTATGGATTTAAAAATAAAGACGTAACTACAATTAATCTAGTATCGGTTAAAAACAGTCTTGGTTGGAATTTTAGTTTTTTTAGTTTTCAACGACGCCTTATTTAGGCATCTTAAGGTAGGCTTACTACCTGAGCCCCCATCTTACTGTTACTCGCTCCTGTGAACGGGAAAGTGTTATGCAGATCTTGGTGCCTCTCGCGTCCATCTAGAAAAGATAACCTGAAGATGCCTAAATAAGGCGAAACGCGTCGTTGAAAAATAAAAAAACTAAAATTGCAACCAAGACTGTTTTTAACCAATACTGTTAAGCACTAGTTTGCTGTTATTTCACATATGGATTGGAAGAATTTCTATAATTAATCTAATAATCGATTATTTGGATTCAGTTAATCGACATGAACCTCCGACCCACACGAACAATCGAAAAGGCCAATTAACTGACTTTTATTCATAATGTCCCGTCCTACACCCAGCCGTTGTTTCCAGTGCTCTCAGCTTAAATAGATCATAAAAATTTATTTAAGTCTACTTATTTATTTGCACTTGCAATATCAAAAACAATGTCCTAACTGTGGTGTCACCGCCAGACACCACACTTGCTAGGTGGTAGCCTTTAAATCGGCCGCGGTCCGGTGGTATACGTCGGACCCGCGTGTCGCCACTGTCAGTGATTGCAGACCGAGCGCCGCCACACGGCAGGTCTAGAGAGACGTTCTAGCACTCGCCCCAGTTGTACAGCAGACTTTGCTAGCGATGCTACACTGACACATACGCTCTCATTTGCCGAGACGATAGTTAGCTTAGCCTTCAGCTACGTCATTTGCTACGACCTAGCAAGGCGCCATTACCAGTTAATATTCAGAGTGTAATAATGTCTAAACAAGAGCGATGTTCTCCAATTGTGGATTAAAGTTAAGTATTCCAAGAACTACGTTCTTTTCTTTATAGGATAATTACTTTACCTTGTTCCAGACCTCACGCCAATCTGTGTGTAATTAAACGCGTGCATTTCGGCCTCCTCTAGCAACACAGTGTTGGCTCTTCTGCCAACACATCACTAACTATTTATGTAATGGTCGTGTATTTATTAGTCCATTTATTAAGTCACACTTCCTTCTAGTATTTATTTTCTGAAGCTCGGCGAAATTAGCTCTTTTCACCCCGAAGTCCCGCTGCTGAGGTCGTCGTAGACAATAACTCAAAAATAGAATTTTCGAAGTTGTTTAAGCAATGGAATCTGGTAGTAATATCTGTCCAAGAAAAACCTCAAAAAAGGAGGGAAACATTTTTGCGGTGAATAAAAATTCTCTCAGAAAGGTTTTGATGGTGCACAATCTTGAGGATCTGCTACGAAAGGCCGTCCGTCCGAGCGTCAATTCCGATGTGAAACACCTCGGGCTTCATGTATACTGTATCACATGACATAAAATCGTATTTATCTTTTCAGATAAAAAACAATGATCTGTTTTTCCATTCTCATCTAACTTATTCCGACTTTATCAAATTTTACAATCTGAAAATTCACAAGATGGCTCACTTTCAACAATACATTCCATTCGGTTCCTGCGAATTTCAATACACGTCTACCTAACAGTATAATTAACAGCAGAATGAGTTATTTCATTTCATTAATTGCTTATTCACCACGTTCAGAGAGAAGCGATGAGTGCCACAGAGCACGCAGATTCTCTCTCCCTCTCTCTCTTTCTCTCTTGGTTTTCCACGGAACAAAGGCTGAACCGAGCTGCTCTTGTGTCGCCTTTAATTCCCTCTGTCATTGGCTATGTGAAGCTAAATCTTTGATTGATAACTACTGCTTCCTTTATTCCTTCATAAACACAATGAAGCTCATGTTTTTCTGTGGCCTTAGCCCATTTCCTGCTAAAACTAGTTTGATGTTCCTGGAACATATTTGCAATTAATTCTTCATAATCCGATGACACGTTGTTAACTGTCTCGTTTAGTTGGCCAACAGGGGTCTCAGCACCTCCTTCTCTAGATCTTAAATCCTTAAATTCGTTTGTCATTTCCTGTACCACCTTAGGAACTTTTTCCTGGGCTTTTCGTAATTGAAGTATCTCCATTAGAGATCTCGGATTGCTTAGTTACAATTTCAAAAACTAGGAAAGTTACTAATTCAGAGTCTTGTTTGGTTGGTAATTCTTCTTTTGTTACTATGTTGGCTACCTATGTAGACATTTAGGTTTGTTGAGAAGAAACATTCGCTACAGTTGTAGATATAGTCTCCACTTTCGTTGATATGTTTCAAAAATGGTTCAAATGGCTCTGAGCGCTATGGGACTTAACTACTGAGGTCAACAGTCCCCTAGAACTTAGAACTACTTAAACCTAACTAACCTAAGGACATCACACACATCCATGCCCGAGGCAGGATCCGAACCTGCGACCGTAGCGGTCGCGTGGTTCCAGATTGTAGCGCCTAGAACCGCTCGGCCATGATATGTTTCCTTACTTTGTAGATATACTCTCTACATTTATAGATGCACTCCACACTCTTGTAGATATTTTCTTCTGTTGAACCGTTAAAAGTCTTTACTGATTTAAAATTTCCGCAAGCGGTTCCGTTAATACTTGCATGGATGCTGCAGCGTCTTCTGCTTCTGAATGCTGTGTTGTGGGTTGAGCGTTAGATTATTGTTCACGTTGCATGCTGAACATTGCTCTAGCTCTAACCACATGACACCAAAACTTGAATTTTGAATCGTTAACCCAGCCTAGTAACGTTACTCACGTAAGAATTCACTCTTGATCTAACACGTGTCGCATATAAAAATTCCTGAAAAGAAGTGCCACAAGACACAGACTACGACTCCACTAAATACTGTTTGAAAGTCATATAACTATATATAGGTGAATTACCACAGGAGTGTAGTAGGTGAAAATGTTAACAGTGCTTCGCTGCTCGAAATCTTTCTTCACTGATGAAATGATCTCTGTGAAGAACCTTGGCTGCACTGCAATCACTGTTCCACATTCCACCCACAAGCCATGCAAAAAATACAAGACGTGTATTAACATAGAATAGGTACAATAATGCAATAAGTAGGTAACAATTAATATATTCTAAGGTCTTCCAATGTCCTGTCAAGATAGGTCGACCCTTTAAATATATCATGAAAAATAATTTTAATTTTTTTGATGTTATCCGGAATTTGATTGCACTATTAAAGATAATGTCCTAACGATTGATATAATGTTTGAATAATTGCCATTGCTCTTGTTAAGTAGCACTTCCTTATGCTGTTTGCTTTCTGGACCTCGGCGGAATTAGTCTTATGTTGTCCGACGTCCCGCTGCTAATGTCGTAGTAGGCCATAACCACAAATGACATTAGACTCTGCTGGAGACGGGTTGAAAACTAAATGCTACCAGATAATCATCAGTTCACTTAGCCTAAATGAAAATTTGAAAACCTCAATATGTACACAAATTACATTCACACAAAACACAATTAATCCATCACAAAATGCTAGAACGAATCTCGATTAATATACGTATCTAGACATACATACAACAGAAATAATCATACATAATATTCGGTCTGAAAAAATAATTAGCAATTCCACTAAACTAATTACAATTACAAATTGATGTAAATATTATTATAAAGGTTGACACACCATCTCACTCAGGTGAGTCCTTTTCATCATCTGGAATAGGGTAAAAACTATGGCAAAATGTTATACGTGGAGAAAGATTGTGATGGCACGTATAGTCTTTGGTGATTCCCGGCTTCTCCTCAGAAATTTTGAAATAATCACTAAGAAAACAGGTTGGCTGCTCCTTTTGCTCCTTCGTCAGATGCTCATGCTCACTTAGTTTGCTTTGGACCTGATCATGTAATCCCACTTGTGTCTGACACTTCTAAATTCGCCGTCGTTCCTTTACCGTCAAATGAATACCAGCACAGCGGCGGTATCTCCAATGTGAGTCTTCTTTCCTTAGCAAGTCTAACTGGGTTGAGGCACCACCGATCTTGAAATTTGATTTCCCAAAAAGAGGTCGATGCTTCGGTCCTCCTCTCCGATACTTTCCAATCCCAAAATACCGTCGACTACCAATTTATTAATTACTAAGAACGTGCATTGTATCGCTGTATTTGCTAGTTTCAATTCTAACATCATCTGTATCTTTACATTTTGTGATCGACTGCTTACTGCTCCAGTAATCTTGCAGTTATGTACTGAAAAGGTTGGTAATTCTGTTCTTTTAGACACTCGCTGGAAAAAGAGCTGTATATCGCATTGACTGACTCTCCAGTATCTAGACTTACAGTAACTGAAATGCCTTCAGCTATAGCCTTTATCGCTGATGTAGGTACTGACGGATATTCTCTTCCACGTGCATTGATACCAGCACAGACTTCTTCAGAGATACCTGTTCCATCGTTGTACCTAAAAAGTCGTACCTCCTGCTCCTAGTCCCTACACACATTCCCGACCGCTCCTCTGCGGCATGATTCTATCGGTATTAGCTTGATGGCTTCTGCTCATTTTTATGAGTAGCGTGGAGTGAAATATCCGTCACGATCAGTGGACGGAATTATTCAGTTCACTCCATGACTGTGGTTGTGTATCGAAAAGGTTGGGATTACTACCCCATTACCGACAGTATCGGTTGTGATACTGATTGTTACTATAAGCAGGGTTAAACCTTCGACTTGCTCGGTTTTGTCTTCCATGATTCGTGTCCATTTAGAACTGACTGGTTATTGCCATTACTTCGTCTATTATAGTCGTAATTGAATTGATTCTGTAGTTGGCAGTTGGTCGATGTTATTAGCAGGATTACTGTTTCTTTTGAGACCTGGCATGTTCCCGTCTCCTTGCACGTCAAGTGCTTTTATGTCCTCCTGGAGTACATTCAGTGAATAGAGTACAGACGTAAATTCATACAAGTTTTCCTCATTCGCATGAATAACTTTACCACATATTTCGGCTGGTAATTCAAAATACGCACAATATACACACATAAAAAAAAGTTTTGTATCACCCCGGTTCCCAGAACTCCTGAAGATAGACGTTGACTTTGGATATTGTATCACAGACACAGTCCCTTTGACTGTTCAGAGATGTCACCAAACAAGCCCAAAGACGTAAACAACCATGCACGAGCAGCGGCTATTAGACGGAGGGGTCCGACAGCCGAACAGTTCCAGTCATTCCACCAGGAGTTCGCTCCGATAGCCGAGTGGTCAGTGTGACGGATTGCCGTCCTACTGGCCCGGATGGGTCGGGGATTTTCTCCGCTCAGGGACTGGGTGTTGTGTTGTCTTCATCATCGTTTCATCCCCATCTGGCGCGCAGGTCGCCCAACGTGGCGTCGAATGTAATAAGACCTGCACCAAGGCGGCCACACCTGCCCCATAAGGGGCCTCCCGACCAATGACGCCAAACGCTCATTTCCATTCCACCTGGAAGGATGTACACGGCTAGTGTTGTCTGTAGTTCAACCATGCCTAGACGGTCAATACCGCGGTTCGATAGCGTCCGCATTGTTACTTTGTGCCAGGAAGGGCTCTCAACAAGGGTAGTGTCCAGGAGTCTCGGGGTGAACCAAAGCGATGTCGTCCAGACATGGAGGAGATACAGAGAGACAGGAACTGTCGATGATATGCCTCACTCAGGCTGCCCAAGGGCTGCTACTGCAGTGGATCACCACTACCTACGGATTATGGCTCGGAGGAACGCTGACAGCAACGCCACCATGTTGAATAATGTTTTTCGTGCAGCCACAGGACGTCGTGTTACGACTCAAGCTGTGCGCAATAGGCTGCATGATGCGCAACTTCGCTTCCGAAGTCCGTGGAGAGGTCCATCTTTGAAACCACGACACCATGCAGCGCGATACACATGAGCCCAACAACATCCAGAAAGGACCGCTCAGGATTGGCATCACGTTCTCTTCACCAATGAGTATCGCATATGCCTTCAACCAGACAATCTCTCAGAGACGTGTTTGGAGGCAACCCGGTGAGGCTGATCGCCTTAGACACACTGCCCAGCGAGCGCGGCATGCTGGAGGTTCCCTGCTGTTTTGGGGTGGCATTATGTGAGGCCGACGTCCGCCGCTAGTTTCTTGGAAGGCGCCGTAACGACTGTACAGTATACGAATGCCATCCTCCGACTGATAGTGCAACCTTATCGCCAGCATATTGGAGAGGCATTCGTCTTCATGGACGACAATTCGCACTCCCATCGTGCACATCTTGTGAATGACTTCCTTCAGGATAACGACATAGCTCGACTAGAGTGACCAGCACGGTCTCCAGACATTAACCCTCTCGAACATGCTGAGGCGTAGCACTTTCGCATCGCTCCTGTCACTCGTTAGGACGATATCATTATAGGCATGAGTCATCGACAGATGTCACCAGCTGACATGGACCTGAGTTACAGAGAAGCACGTAGTTGTACTAGTAGTCGGCAGAGGTCAGCATTTGACGTACAGTGCTAGCAGTCATAGTCAAAACAATGTTGTAAAGTTATGACTGATTAATATTTAATGTACTTGCATAATTATAATTGTTTTATATGTGTAGTAATTAGCAGTGTGAGTGTTGTATGAGTGAAGAAGAACAGAAGTAAATGAAAATTGTTTTGTTTATTCAGGAAGTACCATTTAAACTATACAGGGGATTTACTATAATTAAATGTACAGTCAGTTTATGGTACTAATAAATCGTGAGTAGAACACAAATTAATTGGTGATTTCAGAAGGAGTAATTTTGTATTTGATACTTTTCTAAATTTATTTATTTAGCAATTGCCATAGAAAGAAATGATTTACTATGATTGGTCGTTGAAGTGAAGCGCGGTTTAGCACGGGATAATACTGCAACCTGATTTGCTGTTTGTGATATCAGCCAATCAGAAAAATGCAGGCTCGTTCCAATCTATGCTGGGAACAAAGCCTTTGGTGTGATCTAGGGAAGTCGGGGCTGAGGGTCCGAACTAGTAACATCTCACTGAAAGCAGCTCCGACGAAAGTGCTATAAAATCGCGGAAAAATGCTAATTACGAGTTCGCGAAGTAGTACAAAGTGTAATTAAGTGAACGGTATAGTGGAAGTCGTGTGGAATTTCGGACGGAATGTCAAAATTATTGCTTTTGACTGTTACTTAAAACCGCGTGGCGCGTTGTGCGGTCTAAGATTGGAACAGGTATTACGTGTAGAGCAGTGTGCACAACATTTGAGCGAGCATTTTCATCACTAAACGATCCGGTGAATTCTATTAACTTCGACAACGGGTGTAAGTACCACAGACTGGCTACGTGTGTGATTGTGGTGTGCGAATGAACTTTACATTGCGTTGCCACTTAGTACGGACTTGGCAGTATTAAATGTGATCTTTATCGTAAAAATACACCTGAAAATTTACATTGCCAAGTTAAAACTTTTATTGCAGTACTAGCCACATCCCGTTTACCGGACAATTCTATGTATGTTGCGACCTGCAGTAGACAGTAGTGGTCTAGTATTTTCTACTACAGCTTTTAGCTAGACAAATGAACATTGCTGGACACTGTCAGGGCGGTAAAAAGTAGCGTGCCGCGCCGCAATGCCTGACTGTTTACGGACGACGTGACCCACCAACCACTCTGAGCGATCTACGTAGAATCGCCATTGAGGAGTGGAACAATCTGGACCAACAGTGCCTTGATGAACTTGTGGATAGTATGCCACGACTAATACAGGCATCCATCAATGCAAGAGAACGTGCTACTGGGTATATGAGTTACTGGTGTGTACAGAAATCTGGACCACCACCTCTGAAGGTCTCTCTGTATGGTGGTACAACATGCAATGTGTGGTTTACATGACCAATAAAAAGGGTGGATGAGCCGCGCGTGGCTCGTGTTCCCGCCATCATCTATTTTACACTCTGTTTTTAACGTACTTCCGCCTCACTACATTAATTTTAATTACTACTGTCACTGAGTTGCCGCTTTGCCTGACCATGAGCAGCGTTAGCAGCGTGTATCGATATATCCCCTCTCGTAGTATCTTTGCTGGACAGCTATTACTTCCCCCTCGTTGCCTCGTTGCGGCACTAGTGCAGTCGGGTTGGAGCAGCAGTGAGGCCTGCGTCGACATGGCTCACCCGACCATTGCCGCCACGCATCACTTGAGCCGGGCCACGGTTTTGGTGGATTGTCGGTCGGTCGTCCTACCAGACGAAGCGTTTTGGCTCGCTGATCGTTCTTGAGTCGGCTATGTGTGTGTGCATTGACCCTGATTTATCTTCGTATGTGTTTAGTTACCGTTGGGTATCGTTTAGGACTTTGCGCAACTGTCTGTCAGTTTGTGTGTGTAATTGGCCTGATTTCCTTTTACAAGTTTTTTCGAATGTTGTTGGCATACTGGTTCTGAGAGGTCGGCCGTCTCATCGGCCGACGTGTAACTGATTCTCTGAGCGCTTCTGGGCCCCTTCAATTACCATCTTGTGGAAGTTGGGTCGGTCCTTTCCTGGTGCAGGGATTTCGTTTAGGCCAGTGGGCTTGTTTCCTCTGCATGGTTAGGTCCGAGCCAGTATTTCCGCTGTCGTAGGTCTGGATGTGAGTGGGAGACGCACCAGCAGTGCAGTCGAGATGGAGCAACAGTCGCGGACGGACCAGCAGGCGGTCGGTAGGTTGTTGCGGACGAGGGAAGTTACCTCCGCGCGGTGCAGTCGGGTGGGGCCGCTGGCAGCCCCTGCACAGTGTCGGAGCGTGTGTGGAGTTGTCCGATCGCTACGAGCTTCGTGGTTCGCCGACCCAGGAAATTCCACAGTGGTTTTAACTACCCAAGTCACGTCTATTCATGCTGTGGTGGTTAGCTTTGGTGGTTTGCTGTTGGGGAGGTTTACCGGTGAGCAACACCGAGTGGTTCTACTGCTGAGATTTAGCCGCCATGCGGTGCAATTAACTTTTTTAGTCGACTACGATTTGAGTGCACCAGTGGAATTTTCTGTCTTATGGCCGTTAGTGTTCTGGTTACCTGTCCTGGGCACTGACGTAAATTCAGGCAGTGTTCTGGTGAGCGAAGTTAACTGTTACCGTGTTTCAAAATTCAAGTGAAACAGCGGAATTTTCTGCCTAGTGGCCGTTAGTGTTTCGGTTACCTGCCCTGGCCACTAATGTAATTTCAGACAGCATTCTTTCCTCACCTGTTGTCGCTGTCCAACATGGTGTGTAATTGTGACAGCTAATATATACCCCATTGTGAATTATCACATTTGTAACAGTGCTGGTTTAAGTTTTCATGTACCGATTGACGGGAAGCAAGTCGTTGTGTCAGTTGGTCCGTGGCTGTCCCCTGGTTGGGTTCCGGCGGATCAAGTATATTTGGGCTCACCATCTGTCTCACCTAAGTGAACGAGGGCAGATCGACCTCCCTGGAGGTTTTCTGAGTGCCACCGGTGTTTGATTATCTGTTGTCAGCTGTTTAAATTTTAGGCTTATGGTTATTGGTTTGCTTTAATTTTGCAAAATTAATTTTTAAATTTATCTTTCAAGCTTAAACACTGCGGCCTTCTGCCTTTAAAGATTATGGTAATATGTATTAATATTTTGAAGTTTAAATGCCATTGGTGTTACACCTGGCATATGTTGCTTCTTTAAATTATTTTATTGCTATCTTAATTGGATTTTTATCTTGTTGATTTTTAAGATTTCTTGTTGTTAAACATGCTGGCCTTCTGCCTTTAAAGGTCTGTGGTAATATATTCTGAAGTTTTGAAATTTAATTGTGGTCCTCAGGTATTTGTGTTGCACCTTGCATATGTTTCTTTTGGGTTTTAAATTATTTTATTTCTATCTAAATTGAAATTTTGATTTTTTTAAGAGTTCTTGTTGGCTTTCTGTCTTTTACGGTCTATGGAAATGTATTCTAAAATTTTGGAATTTAATTGTGGTCCTCAGCCATTTGTATTGCACCTTGCGTATCTTGTTTTTTGAATTATTTTATTGCTATCTTAATTTGTATTTTCGTCTTGTTAAGATTTCTTGTTGGAGGCCTTCAGCCGTGAAAGAGTTGCATTCGGTAGAGATTCGGCTATGTGCCACTTTGGCTGTAAAGGTTATTAAATTACAATAAATGAGAATTAGAAGCAGAAACTGACCTCAACCCTTGGCCCTTTCCACAATCCTGTTACCTGTTCCGCACAGCGGGTTTAGCGGGCGTTTCAGTGGAAATTATGTTTATGTTGATCTCTTCTCCAATTGAAATGCCCCCTTAGAATGTAAAGAAAGACTGTGCTGGTAAACGTTTACGTTATTTGATACCGAAACAACTGAGTAAAACAGGAAGTGTTCAGACAGTTTTCTCTTTACTTATTCTGATCATGTCTAAACTGACACACAATATTTTAGTGCAACGCAATCTGACTTTCAATAATCCCTACAAAGGAATGGTCCTGACTAACAGTATCCTACAACCTTCATGAATCAGTTAACTCACAAAAATCTTCGTTACTCGAACTACTGCAATACAGCGAGCGCCAATACTGCCAGCTAAATAAAATATTGTAACTGCTGAAGGCACAAACTACTGATAGGCGTAGTTAGCAAATGAAAGATTTTGATAGAGAACAAACAATGTATTTACCTTAATAGTGTTCAAAAGTCATTATATATATATATATATATATATATATATATATATATATATATATATATATATAAAGTCGTGACATCCAATTTTACAAATTTCCTTTTTCTGACGGACACACGTCCAGATCGTCCGCTCACAGTAAACTCTCAAAACTTTGGCATTTCTCACCCCACGCCCATCATTGCTGGCGGCTCACCTCCAACAGTCCAACGCTACTGGCTGTTCACATCCAACTGCCCAACACAACACTAACGAATAATCCAACAATGAGTCCACCCAGCCATAGACTGCACACAGCACAGTCAGCGATTTTAGTACAGAGTGCTACGTGGCGTCACAAACATACACTACTGGCCATTAAAATTGATACACCAAGAACAAATGCAGATGATAAACGGGTGTTCATTGGACAAATATATTATATTAGTACTGACACATGTGATTACATTTTCACGCAATTTGGGTGCATAGATCTCGAGAAATCAGTACCCAGAACAACCATCTCTGGCCGTAATAACGGCCTTGATACGCCTGGGCATTGAGTCAGAGCTTGGATGGCGTGTACAGGTACAGCTGCCCATGCAGCTTCAGCACGATACCACAGTTCATCAAAAGTAGTGACTAGCGTATTGTGACGAACGGGTTGCTCGGCCACCATTGACCAGACATTTTCAGTTGGTGAGAGATCTGGAGAATGTGCTGACCACCGCAGCAGCCGAACATTTTCTGTATCCAGAAAGGCCCGTACAAGACCTGCAACATGCGGTCGTGCATTATCCTGCTCAAATGTAGGGTTTTGCAGCTATCGAATGAAGGGTAGAGCCACAGGTCGTAACACATCTGAAATGTAACGTCCACTGTTCTAAGTGCCGTCAATGCGAACAAGAGGTGGCCGAGACGTGTAACCAGTGGCACCCCATACCATCACACCGGGTGACACGCCATTATGGCGATGACGAATACACGCTTCCAATGTGCGTTCGCGATGTCGCCAAACATGGATGCGATCATCATGATGCTGTAAACAGAACCTGGATTCATCCGAAAAAATGACGTTTTGCCATTCGTGCACCCAGGTTCGTCGTTGAGTACACCATCGCAGGGGCTCCTGTCTGTGATGCAGCGTCAAGGGTAACCGCAGCCATGGTCTCCGGTCCATGCTGCTGCAAACGTCGTCGAACTGTTCGTGCAGATGGTTGTTGTCTTGCAAATGTCCCCATCTGTTGACTCAGGGATCGAGACGTGGCTGCACGATCCGTTACAGCCATGCGGATAAGATGCCTGTCATCTCGACTGCTAGTGATACGAGGCAGGTGGGATCCAGCACGGCGTTCCGTGTTACCCTTCTGAACCCACCGATTACGTATTCTGCTAACAGTCATTGGATCTCGACCAACGCGAGCAGCAATGTCCAGATACGATTAACCGCAATCGCGATAGGCTACAATCCGACCTTTATCAAAGTCGGAAACGAGATGGTACGCATTTCTCCTCCTTACACGAGGCATCACAACAACGTTTCACCAGGCAACGCCGGCGAACTGTTATTTGTGTATGAGGAATTGGTTGGGAACTATCCTCATGTCAGCACGTTGTAGGTGTCGCCACCGGCGCCAAACTTGTGTGAATGCTCTGAAAATCTAATCATTTGCATATGACAGCATCTTCTTCCTGTCGGTTAAATTTCGCGTCTGTAGCACGTCATCTTCATGGTGTGGCAATTTTAATGGCCAGTAGTGTAAAAACCTAAGCAGCCTACTTACTCAATTTTCTGTGCAAGTTCCGGAACTCTCGGAAACGAACTTTTTTTGATGTATCTATTTATGAGTAGTGGGCTCGTCCCAGTACTGGGCTTTGTTTAAGTACTTCTCAAAGTAACGTCAGAGACTACCATTCTTGTGAGAGAATATGTCGTGGTTAACAACTTGCTTCTTCGAGCGCTCTTGTCTCCTCCAGGACCAGTACTTCGACAAAAATGCTCTTTAGAGCTTCTCATAAGTCTTATGCCCATCATGTCAGTAGTCCAGAGACTTTCTCCGCCCGAATACTCCCTGCCACATATCTTATCATTTGGTATTCGCCCCACGAACGGGATAGCACACCACTAAAACCTCATATGAAGACAATGTGATTACTGTTTTCTTGTCTGTCGAAAATGTCTGGCACTGGCGGTGCTTAAAAATGCTTTTCGTCCATTAATATCGTCGTACACAAATTCGTCGGTGACGAAACACCGTGAGCTATGTCCTGATTACCCGCTCAGAACAATTGATACGCTTGTGTTTTGTTAGACTTTGATGCGGTGCCCGAGGTCAGTGGTTGCCATTCCTCGTCATGCAACTCTCTTGATCTCTAATGGCTCCTCGTATCTCCTACACATACTTAGAAAAATTATCGCCAAATTTTGAGTTCTTGGTTTTCCACTGAGCGAAGTGTGAACTGAGCTCGTCTTGTACCTCTTTTAACTCCCGCTGACATTGGCTACTTGAAGCTACATCTTCGATTTGTAAGTTAGCTGCTGCTTCCCTTATCCCTTTATCATCAGAATAAAGCACTTGTTTGTTAACTTTAGCCCAGACTTCTAATTTTTTGTTGAAACTGGAATGGCGTTTCTTAAACTTATAATTCTTCATAATCGGATGACATATTGCTAAATTGTAGATAAACTCTGTACTTTTGTAGAAAAACTATTTTTGTAGATACTTTCTTCTGCTGAACCGTTAAAAGTCTTAATTAATTCAAAATTTCTGCAAGCGAATCCGTGTCTACTTGCATGGAAGCTGCGGCCTCTCATACTTCTGAATCCTAAGTTATGCGTTGGACGTTAGATTGCTCTTCAGGCTGCATATTGCTCTAGATCTAACCACTGACGCAAGACACAGATTTCCATTACACCAATACTGTTTGAAAGTCACACAACTATCTACAGAGAGAAGAAGTACTCCACTTGACTGAAGTGGCACAGGCGTATCGTAGGTGAAAATGTGAACTCTGCTTGCTTGTTCGAAGTCTTCACGGACGAAATGACCTCAATGAAAAGCCTTGGCTATCCTGCAATCACTGCTTCCACGACTCCACCCCCAAGTACATGTTAAAAAGTACAGCTCATTTATTAACGTACAACATATACAATAATTGAATTTGAGCGCCTGTTAAGAAACGCTAATTTTAGTTTTTCTTCATCTGGAGTACAATGTATCCAAAGTCGCCATGATGTTATTGCCGGGAAACTTCGTTGGAAGTTTCCTGTGTATCTCATAGCGTAAGAGACGAAAGGCAATATAAGAACAGCTTGTTTTGTGTGAAGGTTACGAGGCACATTATATATTCATTTCAGATGAAACTGTTTTTCAACATGATCCCAAGAATTCTTTTGATGATTGGAAAATCGAGAAAACCTTGATGCTTTAAAAATACTCACTCCCTACCTGTAGTTTACGAGAACAATGCAAAATCTTGAATGATATACTATACAATACTTACAGTAAGATTTAAGCATGATCCGAATTTCTTTTCATTCGTTATCCTATCTAGTATTCGACGTAATTGAACAATTTGCATTGTGATACTTCTTTCTTCACTTTTTGCGGCTATCGACTGCAACGACCGTAAATCGTTGGTTCCTTCCATGTCGGTTATTTTGATCTGTCTCATGTTATGTGGAATTCAATTGCAATATCAAAGCTAATGTCTTAACTATTTATGTAATGTTTGTGTAATTACAAGTGAGTTTATTAAATAGCACTTTCCTCTGGTATTTGCTTTCTGAAACTCGGGGAAATTAGTTTTCTGCTAACCGACACCCCGCTGCTAAGATTGTCGTAGGCTATAACTTCAAAAGAAATTAGACTTCTCGAAACAAAGGTTTGGAGGTTGTCTACGCAGTGACACCACTTTAGATTGGTATTTGGTAGTATTATCCGTTCCAGGAAAACCTCAAAAAGGAGGAAAACACTTTTCCAGTGAATAAAAATTTTCTCAGAAAAGTTCTGAGCGTGCGCAGGCTCGAGGTTCTGCTACCAATGTCCATCCGTCCGAACGTCTACTCCGATAAGCAACACGTCGCGGTTCATATATACTCTATCACTTGACATAAAATCGTAGTTACCTTTTCAAATTAAACAGTGATGTGTTTTTCTATAATCTTCTTATACAGACGGAATTAGCATTCCTACTTAAATTATTTCGATTTTATCAATTCATCAATTTTTAGGATTCGAAAATTCACAAGACGGGTGACTTTCAACAACACCTTCCATTAGCTTCGTACTAAATTCAGTGCACGTCTACCTCATCGAATAATTAACAGTAGAGAGAGTTGTTTCATTTCATTAATTGCTTATTCGTGGGTAATGCTCGTTTCACAACAGTTCACGCGAAGTGACGTCATTTTGACGTCACGTGCAATATCGACAACCGCATGATAGGCTATCAACTTTTTTTAGCGTTCGATACGGGCCTCTCACAAGGCTCAGTGCACGCGTTCCGGAGATTTACGAAAAACACATTATTCGTGTAACGGTTTGTCATCGTTATAATAAAAAGTTACACAATGATTTATTAACGGTTAACGCTAACATGTAAGAGTGCTCTTTCAGGAGTGAGATATTGTCGTCAGTAATTTACAAATTGAGCATGAAACACACTTGTTTTATAATTTGCTGTATGCTGTTTCAAGATATCGGAGCACTGAAAATTTACCACAAACACGTCACCATTATCATTAAATTTCTCTTAATAACGCATCAACGATATAAGTCTTCAATAGAGAAGAGACAAACATCACATGATAAGTGCTAGCAGAGGTTCACATCCTACCACATGCAAATATTTTCTTTTATGTTAACGTTGTTAATACATTCTGGGACTTTCTTACGAATGTAATACAGGGTGAGCACAAAGTCTTGCCCTGATTATAAAATTTCATAACAGAATAACCGTTTGGCATAAAAAGTTACATTTGATGCCGTTACATATGTTAGTGTTACAAGTTTCTTTAATGACCACTTACGTTAGTTAACCTCAAAGTGTGCTCCCTTAGTAGCTCGGAGAATGTCGAAGCGGTATTCCAGTTCCCGCCAGGCGGAAAAAACCATTACCGCTAACATTTACTGAGAAGTTTTGCAACAGTTCATTGCCCCAAAGTTAGAAGAATATCAACCATGGATAATTTTTCAGCAAGATCGTTGGATTGGAAGGAACGGTCCAACACCCTGGCCACCCCGTCTCCAGACATTACGCCCCTTGACTTTTTTTCTGGGGCTGTATCAAGGACAGAGTCTTCGTCGAGGAACTGAAGGCTGGGATACAAGCTGCTGTGGGTAATGTGACACAACACAAGTTACGAAACACCTGGCGGGAACTGGAATACCGCCTCGACATTCTCCGAGCTACCAAGGGAGCAAACGTTGAGGTTTACTAACGTAAGTGGTCTTAAAAAAACTCGTAACACTAACCTATGTAAGGGCATCAAATGTAAATTATTATGTCAAATGGTTATTCTGTCATAAATTGTGATAATCACGGCAAGACTTTGTGCTCACCCTGTATAAGTATGTTCTGCAATATTCAGTATTATTTAATTCAGCCTGATCTGAGAACGAAGGATGAAATAAATATTTTGCAGTTTCCAAGTGTGTTAAAGACAGGAACCTAAGTGGACAGCTTAAACTGGTACGACTGAAACAAACAACAATAAAATTCGTAGTCTTCTTCGCTAGAAACAAGTCGCTGTTTCCTTACGAATGTGTGGCGATTTCAGAGTGTGTGGTTACACAGGAACCTAAGAGTACAGTTGTAATTCCTGTGACTGAAACGAGGTTTCATATTCCACCTTTTCACAAATATTTGGCTCTTTATTTTCTAATATGAGGCGATTTCGAAGTGTGTGTTTAGGCAGGAACCTAAGAGGGCATATTAAATTACTGCAAGTGAAATGAGGAGTAATAACATTCATATTCTTCCATGTCACAAATATTTCGCTGTTTATTTATGAATGTGGCGATTTCAGTGTGTGTTGTTATGAGGGAACCTAAGAGTACAGCTTTAAATACTGCGACTAAAACTAGCTGTAATAAAATTCTTATTCTGCCTTTTCACAAATATTTGGCTCTTTATTTCCGAATACGTGGCGATTTTCGAATGTCTGGTTAGACAGGAACCTAAGAGGACAGTTTAAATTGGAGAATTAATATTCATATTTTTCCTTGGCACAAAGCCGACAGTCGATCGTACGGTACCGGTATTGCGCGTGGCGCCAAAACGACGTCACCTTTGCTGGAATTATTGTGGAACGAGCAATGCCTCTTATTCTCCATGTCGAAAGAGAAAGGCTGCGTACCACAGAGCGCATAGTTCCTCTCTCGCGTTAACAAACCAAAGATTGTCGCTACGTGCGATTTTTTGCTTGAAGTTTACGTGAACTGCGTGTCCCGATGGACTCACTACATTTTTAAAACTTTCACACGGTGGCTCAGGAGTTTCATTTGTTGCAATGTAAACATTCACACCTCACGGTTGTAAAAAATATTAAACATGCATTGTTACACAGCTTAAATCTGCTGACTGCAATTAGTCATTATCGTGCTACTTTTCTTGTACTGGTTTAAGCTTTACTTTTTTGCTATTATAGCTGCACCGCTTTCCACTATTTATGTTTCCACTATTAATATTTATTGTACACTATTTAAAAATTTATGTCTTTTAATATCATTAGCGTGACTATGTGAGCATATTGTGATACATGCAGAATGCCCTGTTCGATTTAAAAGAGGACCTGATGGCTCTAAAGAAGCCAGGCTGCATGAATAAACGAAAAGTGATAAAATTCTCAAAGTAAATGACGCAAACATCCAGTTCGATCACTGTACGTCATGTTTCAAAATTTTATAATGCGTCTTACAATATAATAATGACGATTTTACATATAAAATTCACAGATAACAGGCTCTCTCTCACTGTTCTCCCATCTGAAGCCAGAATGATTTTCTTTTACATTGCTGTGCTTCATTTAGCCAGATACAAGTGTAGGTCATAACTATCCCACTACAATAGTATTACTTACACTAATCGACAAAATCTGTAACATGCAACTTTAGTGAATCACCACTGGCTTGCAATAAAAAATAGTCGCAAGAATTGTAGTTATTTTAAAAAATCAATCTGTGCTCACCTTTTCGATGGCTGCCGTTGTCCAGGCACTGTCGTAGGTTTACTATTAAGTTTTCTTGAATGGAATCATCGTCATGACGGACTTTCGAACACACTAAAATAGATTCATTCACATTCCCTCTCAACTGATATTCGAAATTTTAGAAGTTATGATCATGACTACTTGCCTCACATGAAGTCAACAACCTTCAGAGACAGTCTTACACGAAAGATATCACATATTATCACTGCTTAGAAGGAAACAAAATATTCTCTGTGATATTACGATGGTATCAACAAAATTTGTATGCATGCAATAATTTGTTTCATTAGATTATTTTCACTTTGCAAGATATATCACATTATTCATTTTTATTTGAACTGATCAAATACATACTAAGACGACTAGGTTTCTGGGGTGTATATAGTCTACTTTTGCGTAAAAAGCTTACGGAATATTCTTATAAATATCAAATACGCTAAAGGAACAAAAATATCGGATAAATGCAATAAAAAACCAAGCACCTCTGCAAAAATCACATATCGTACAAATACGACCTAAACTGGTATCGGGGTGACTGCAGCTTATTGTGTTTGAATATTGAATGCACTCACACATACTCCCCATTCTGGTGAAGCAGGGTTCAGATATCTGTTTGATATCTGTCCAATCATGCTGATTTATGGGTTCAAGAGAATAACTGGCTCAGTCACATTTCTAATGCTAATTAACTAAAATTACATTAAATCCGGACCCAGAATCACTTAAGAAAGCTATTGGGATGGTTTACCTGAAATGAACACGACTCTTTCCATCCCCACCCTTGTCAATTCTGTCTTCGATGTTCGCCCTTAACAATCTCGTTGCCGACGAGACCTTAAGCACTTATATTCCTTTCTTCTCCCTGCACTGCTTGAATATTTACAATCATTAATGTAGATTGTGGACTGACTACTGTCATAGCTATGTAACATAATTTTGTTATTACTCGTTATTTATTACTGTATACATCGTTTCAATTTTAATATTCACTTTATTTCGATATGGCTAATTTTGGCCCACAAAATCATATGTGACGTAATTGTTCTCACTGGGAAATAAAATTAAACAGTCGTTTACAGAGTGAGAAAATCAAAAGAAAGAGTACAGACGACTAGAGATGTCAATAAGCGAAGACCCTCAAAAGCAAAAGACATCGATGGCCCTTTCGTTGTGTTAACGTTGTATGTGAATTAAACTGAACGAATAATTTCATTTAATTCAGAAATCACATAAAATGTACAGGGTGTTTCAAAGTCTTTTTATCAAACGTCTACAAGTGACAGTTCGCGACATGGGGAACAACTTTTCATAAAGACAGTAGGAGTCTTTTATGATTGATTATGCCCCTGAGAGCCGGCAGAGTGTAGGCACTCTGAGGCCTATTTATGCCACATGTGGTGGCTATAATCCAGTCATCTGCTCCGTGTGGAAGGGATTCGCTTCTAAAATACCTGTCTCCGCTTAGAGGTACTCATTCTCAAGGTTCTCTTGTTGAAAATCACTCTAACAATTTACTGGGCTAGGCAGTATGCAAATTCAGCACATCTAGTTAGTAGACACTGCTAGATAGGTGAAATCGCGTCGTCCTAGGACCGGTGAAGTATCAGCAAGCATTTTGTCTCTAACCGTTATTCCTCATGAGTTGATCTATCTGATAGATTCTATCACATGTACTCGTTTGAGACAGATACTTCGAAACACTCTGTATATTTAAATCTATGGGGAGCTTGTAGACTACTTGATAGATGAGCCTTATTTACAGGGTTATTACAAATGATTGAAGCGATTTCACAGCTCTACAATAACTTTATTATTTGAGATATTTTCACAATGCTTTGCACACACATACAAAAACTCAAAAAGTTTTTTTAGGCATTCGCAAATGTTCGATATGTGCCCCTTTAGTGATTCGGCAGACATCAAGCCGATAATCAAGTTCCTCCCACACTCGGCGCAGCATGTCCCCATCAATGAGTTCGAAAGCATCGTTGATGCGAGCTCGCAGTTCTTGCACGTTTCTTGGTAGAGGAGGTTTAAACACTGAATCTTTCACATAACCCCACAGAAAGAAATCGCATGGGGTTAAGTCGGGAGAGCGTGGAGGCCATGACATGAATTGTTGATCATCATCTCCACCACGACCGATCCATCGGTTTTCCAATCTCCTGTTTAAGAAATGCTTCTGCTTTAGCCTTTTCCGTAAGATTTTCCAAACCGTCGGTTGTGGTACATTTAGCTCCCTGCTTGCTTTATTCGTCGACTTCCGCGGGCTACACATGAAACTTGCCCGCACGCGTTCAACCGTTTCTTCGCTCACTGCAGGCCGACCCGTTGATTTCCCCTTACAGAGGCATCCAGAAGCTTTAAACTGCGCATACCATCGCCGAATGGAGTTAGCAGTTGGTGGACCTTTGATGAACTTCGTCCTGAAGTGTCGTTGCACTGTTATGACTGACTGATGTGAGTGCATTTCAAGCACGACATACGCTTTCTCGGCTCCTGTCGCCATTTTGTCTCACTGCGCTCTCGAGCGCTCTGGCGGCAGAAACCTGAAGTGCGGCTTCAGCCGAACAAAACTTTATGAGTTTTTCTACGTATCTGTAGTGTGTCGTGACCATATCTCAATGAATGGAGCTACAGTGAATTTATGAAATCGCTTCCATCATTTGTAATAACCCTGTATATGGCGTCCCTCTCTCTGTCTCGCTTTCTCTCTCTTTCTCTCTCTCTCTCTCTCTCTCTCTCTCTCTCTGTAACTCTGTCTCGCTGGTTATCGGCCGTTTCACACTCATATTCTTCGCCCGTAAGTATCCATGCTGCTGCATGTTCTCTAACAACATGCATCTGTCTTAACACTAGGTAGTACTATCGGCTTTTTGTTACGTCTTACAGAACAGCATGAACTCGCTTCGCCTATGTACGTGTAGCCCCACGTCCCACCCACCTCAGCTGTATTTTCAGTACAGTCCCAATCACGTCTTGCACTTTAGTCCGTTCCCGGATTCATACGTTTAATTTCCTGTATTCCCAAAACACATTTGTGCACTCCTCGTGAATCAACTCCATGTTTTTATGTTGTTTTTCTGACTGTCAAAACTGGTAATGTACACAAATTGGAAAGTTCTCACATCTTTTCACATCTTAATCTTCGTTTTGAAAAGCAGAAGTTCTACACGTCACGTTTACTCTTCAGTACATACCGTTTGCTGTCCATTCAGTCTTTGTATGCAACTTCAGCAAACACAAAAACTCGTCAACCGGCTTCATTGTTAATTGTACTATTTCCTTTCCGATGGCTCATTGACATTTAATGTAGTCCTATTATAGCGATTTGTCTGCCCCGCTTTCAGACTTCTCCCACTAGTTGTTCAAGTTTATTCGCACTAATGGCGAACGGGACGACATCTTCCGCAGAACTAAGGTCGTTCAAATTAGATCCGTTGACAGTTAATCTTTTGTTCGTTTTTCCCCTGAAAACCTTCTCTACAACTGTTGCGAAGAGGCTTTTGCGAAATACAACGTAAGTGTAGTTTTGGAGAATGGCAATGCACATCTAACAAAATAGTGAAAAGTTGTGGTAGCATGAAATGTCCTTGTCCATCACTGCAGAGAGGGATTAGGAATCGAAAGAGAAGTGAGACAAGCTGTATCATTAACCAGAATACTCGTCATCATATTGATAAAGATTATATTGATATGTTGTTAGTCAATTGTTGATTTTCTAGTACAGATGACACTGAAATCGAATGGGAAGCTTATTTAAAAATTTGTGAATGTCAGACGTATTCCAAAATACAACACATATACCCACAGACACACACACACACACACACACACACACACACACACATACACACAAACGCATACACACAATACTGGCCATCACGGAAAATACAACACGTAGTAAATTTTACGCAATTTTCTGTTTAATCAAAGTGTAGGATTGAGGGAGCGTGCAATCTTCAACTGCTACAATCCAGTGGATAGTCTTGTAGACCTCTTGAACTAGTAAACAGTTACCATACATCAGCGTGCTAGTGTAAAGGAAAGTAAATTTAGAGCTTCAGGCTCTAGTAAGGGTAACTGTAATTGTTTTGTCGTCGATTGTGCGAAATGAATATGACTTTCTCTAAGACGTACTTGCCCATGCTTAGTAAAATACAGGCAAGCAACAGTACTACTGCTGTCTTCAGCTATAGAATTTTTGTCTTCAAGCAAAAAGATTTTATTTCTAGGAGATTAAAGCCATAAAGAGACAAAATGTTCTCAGGAAGAACAAATACTCCACTACTTGCATAAGAGGCGTCACGATGCTCAGCACATAATGATGTGATTCGTCAGAAGAAGAATCACCGGGCAGGATAGTTGGTACCACTGGCAGTGGAGGGTATATCAAGTGTGTCGCGGAGGCGCAGAAAACAGTGCAGTCGTTGTCGTTATGTGGAAACGGAATGATTTATCTGACGTCCGAAAAGGCATGAACATTGGTCTTCAGGCCAAGGTGGAAGCATTTCCGAAACGCGTAAGTCGGTAAATTGTTCACATGCCACCATGGTTAAAGTACACAGTGCTTGGCAATATGGTGTTATACAATATCCGTGCTACAGTAACTGTGGTGCACCACGAGCCATAGATGATAATGGTGAGCATGGATACAGAGATGTGTACGGGCGAATGAACGTGCAGCTTTTGAGCAACTGATCTGCCAGATGAACCAAGGGGCTACGAACATAGAATACATAGAAAGAAGGATCCTTTATTGTATGATTATATGATAGCGGAACAAACACTGGTAGCAGTAACTTCTGTAAAATATCTGGGAGTATGCGTGCGGAACGATTTGAAGTGGAATGATCATATAAAATTAATTGTTGGTAAGGCGGGTACCAGGTTAAGATTCATTGGGAGAGTGCTTAGAAAATGTAGTCCATCAACAAAGGAGGTGGCTTACAAAACACTCGTTCGACCTATACTTGAGTATTGCTCATCAGTGTGGGATCCGTACCAGATCGTTCTGACGGAGGAGATAGAGAAGATCCAAAGAAGAGCGGCGCGTTTCGTCACAGGGTTATTTGGTAACCGTGATAGCGTTACGGAGATGTTTAATAAACTCAAGTGGCAGACTCTGCAAGAGAGGCGCTCTGCATCGCGGTGTAGCTTGCTGTCCAGGTTTCGAGAGGGTGCGTTTCTGGATGAGGTATCGAATATATTGCTTCCCCCTATTTATACCTCCCGAGGGGATCACGAATGTAAAATTAGAGAGATTAGAGCGCGCACGGAGGCTTTCAGACAGTCGTTCTTCCCCCGAACCATAGGCGACTGGAACAGGAAAGGGAGGTAATGACAGTGGCACGTAAAGTGCCCTCCGCCACACACCGTTGGGGGGCTTGCGGAGTATAAATGTAGATGTAGATGTAGAACAGATGCTGCGTATGGGCCTCCGCAGCAGGCGCCTGGCTATGCACCCATGCTGACTGCTGTTAATCGGTGAGGAAGGGTCGAATTTGCGTGCCAATACGCAACTGGACATCCACTAAGCGTCGACAGGTGGCTTTTGGAGATTAATCACGTTTTGCGCTCCATCGTACAGATGGCCGCTGGTGTGTACGACCCTGCAATAATCGTCAGGAGGACAGTAATATGGCCTGGGGAATATTTTGGTGGCATTCCCTGGCTGATCTGGGCAATCTGCGTCAACACAAGTATGCATCAATCCTTGGGAACCATTTCCACCCCTACAAGCAGTTTGTTATTCCTCGGCACAATAGCATCTACCAGCATGACAATGCAATGTGTCAAACAGCTTGCAGTGTATGAACATGGTTCAAAGAGCATCAGGATGAATTTATCGTACTCCCCTGGCCACCAAACTTCCTGGATTTCAGACAGTCTGAGAATCTGTGGGACTATCTCGATCGGGTGTTCGCGCCATGGATCCTGAACGACGAAATCTATCGCAGCTGGCAGCTGCACTGGAGTCAGCACGGCTCCACATCCCTGTCGGTACCCTCCAGAACCTTACTGACTCTCTTCCAGCATGTCCGTGCTACAAAAAGTTGTTATTCAGGATTTTATTAAGTGGTCAAAAAATGATTCAAATGACTCTGAGCACTATCGGACTTAACTTCTGAGGTCATCAGTCCCCTAGAACTTAGAACTACTTAAATCTAACTAACCTAAGGACATCACACAAATCCATGCCTGAGGCAGGATTCGAACCTGCGACCGTAGCGGTATAAGTGGTCACATTATTGTGACTTGACCGTGTAATAGACTGTTGATCCTTTGGTGCCAATTAACAAATTGTATGTGCTTTCTGTCGTGAAACACTTCTTCGACCTTTCCGCTTTTGTAGTGCAAGCTGTAACCAAAAGCACCTTGATTTTTCACATTCTTGCAAAAATTCTGTGGTAGAAAACTCTCTAATAATGAAGCAGCACAGTGAAACAACATGTTTACAGCTTTCCAACAGACCTGCTTTGCACTGACACTCACTTTGAATCATCTTTCTCTCGCAGCCTATCTGAAACAAACACTGCACATGCCGCTTATTAACGTTATACTCTACAAACAATTACAATTACAATAAACCTAATACTCTACCTCTTTTTTTGTTTTATCTGCAGACGATTGGTGATTAACATTAATTTCTCTTAAACTCTTGCCTGACACTTCCTCCCTAAATATTTTCTTAACTTACGGTTTCAAAGACCTATGCCTTTCTACATAGGAGGAGACGTAAAATATGGCGAGTCCTATTTTACATTCTACAAGCCAACATAAATTAGCATCGGACGCCACAGACAATGTGACGTTCATTCAGAACTTTGTGAGGTGGAACAAGCGTTGTATGGCTGTAAGAGGTACAGAGACGAGTGTGCCAGGACTTACCCCAGTTCACTACTAACGCCAGGTCATTGCAACGCGCCTGTACTTTACAAAGGATTGCAGCGTAACCTAAGAGTGAAATCAAAAATTAAAATAACTTTTCCAAACTTCGTCAGTGTACGCTTAACTGTATTAATGTCACCAGGGTGAAGCCTCAGAATGATCAAATGAATAAATTCGGTAAAATATATGACCTTACGAAAAAATTAATGGCACCAAATAATGAAACTAGAAACCTAAGGGTTTTTCAGAATATGCAAATATATGTCACAATTAGAAGTTACAAGTCTCAGCTTGATCAGAGAATATTTTGGTTAGAATCGGTGTTTTTACGAAAAATTTGAAGCCACTAAATAATAGACTCGGAAAGCAGAAAATTCGTATTAGTGAGGCTACATGAGGCTCACGAAAAACACTAAATATGTGACCCCAAATAGCTACCTGTATTAACTTGTTTATTATAAATCAGATTTGAAATTAAAATGTCCTAATACATGATAGTTTAAGTGCCATTTGTATTTGCAATAGAACTTTCTAATTACAGCACTCAATTACATTCATGCAGTAATACAGCTGAACCAACTTTCAAAACTGTCATGTAAATAATAGTTATTGTAAGAATTGTTAAAGAGGCAGTTCGGAAGTCATGTTGTATTGTCGCTTCTGTTTTAAAAATTATACTCGGCAAAGTTTAAGTGCAGTCAAGCTAAAACTTTTTCAGTGATGAAAGCAAACTTGACTCTATTTAAATAAAAATTGAGATTGTAAATTGTTAAATGACGAAGTTGTTATTTAATATCGTCCGAGAAAGGAGACATTGAGATACTACTGCTTGTGCCTTCAGCGGTTGATAGCAGATGTTCCGTTCAGCGGTCCACTTGACCCACATATAAATAGAGCCAGACAGGCAGTGGAAAGGGACATTTCGCACTGAGATATCAATGTGTTCACGTCAGCCAAACAGCTGTGAGCGTTGTGCTTCGGATGACGCCAGAGTTGGGCAGACTTGAATGCTTTTTCGGTAACAGTAGGAAGTGAACACGCAATGACTCTACACATCGCTTAGACTCACCGCCAGGAGTGTTGACAAAACCGCGTGGCAAGTGGCGAGATTATTTTTCACTTTTAAGACGCGCAATTGAGTTTTGGTGATCAGAAGTCATGGCAATACGATTTTACTTGGAATTTTACAGTAGACGTAGCCTCTGAATTGTTAATAGTGCTGTTTCCAATGGGATATTATTATTATTATTGTTATTATTATTAGGGATATTATTATATTTTGTACATGTGAACTTTCACAGAATATATCAGCCAGTTAAAACTCGAAACTTTTATTTATAGTCATAGTTCCTGATCCCGCTGAGTAAATAGCAGGTAGGAACATTTTCTGTCAGTGGACAAAAAGAGAAATGTGGAGTTGCAGGTATGAATATATTTATATTTTTTCCCCTTTTAGAAATAATAGCAATGCGTCCAATGAAACACCTTTTTTTGCATTTATGGAGCAATGTTTCATTTGCCTCTTTGATAAGTATGGTACTATACATATGCTCTCTGTCAGAACAAAATAATACGAGCTCGATGAAATTTTGTTGGTAGATTTGGTTTACTAACTGTAGTTGGTCATTCATGATAGAGTCAGGTTTGTTTTGAATGTGCTTTGTGTATTTCTTAGTCTTCCAACAATTTTATCTGTGTTTGCACGCTGTCCCAAGTGTTTTGCTGAGAATGCGAGACGTGGCAGTGATACAGCGGTCTACTGTCCACGCTCATTCTACTCCACGTCCATGATTGGATATGTTAACTTAATTAAATAAGCTCAGAGCAAACATGAGAATATCTAGTTTTATAGGTCATTTTATTAGAATAACGGATCACGGGATGTTCGCCTTTTAGTTCAGCTGGTCGAATTCACAAGTGACCGAAGCGATCTAGCTCCTCCAGTGACACGGAGTGGGGTGGCGTTGATCGAGAAACGCAAGTCACTGGGGTGCTGGCGTAGTCACCAGTTCTGGAAAGTCCGAAGGCCGCCTGATGGATACGAAATGTGTCGTAAACCAAAAATACTGCGTAGCTTGTAGCAGTGGACATGCCTTCTTTTCGAAGGCTTGAATGAGTCCATACTAACATAAAAAGGTAGAGCCAAAGTAGCGCCTGGTAATATTACGATTCTAACATCGAATACGTTCACAGTTATTAAAGGTGATAGCCAGATATCAGTTTCGCCGGAAAGGCCAGCAGGTGGGAGGACGCGCCATTGTTCCAGGAGAATGTGGCTGTGGTCTGAACCTAGCAGACGAACCAATAGGCAGGCACTTGCGCAGTTACGGGAAGAAAAGCTTTGTCTTTCCACACATATTAAAAATAGTGTTGTCGCAAGTTAAACAGCACAGGATGTGAATTTCTTTTGTGATTACAAGTGTTTCTTCCAGTGACGTACTCGCAGACTTAGACAACGTCAGACTTGGACAATGCCCAAATATTTTGATAGTCGCGCCGTCACTGCATGAAGCATGCACTTACAGCTTATAGGGGTGGCATATCTGGGCATTCAGAATCAGTGAAGTTAAGTAACTACAGATGCTACATCAGTGCCATTGGGGCATAGTTAGTACAAATTATATTCCAGACGAGCATTCAAACTGAAAATATTTTGACAAAGATATTGAAATGCTTTTGGCTAAATGCTGCTTATGTCAAAAGTGCCTGTCAACTCCGCCTTGATACACTACTGGCCATTAAAATTGATATTGCTACACCACGAAGATGACGTGCTACAGACGCGAAATTTAACCGACAGGAAGAAGATGCTGTGATATGCAAATGATTAGCTTTTCAGAGCATTCACACAAGGTTGACCCCAGTGGCGACACCTACAACGTGCTGACATGAGGAAAGTTCCAACCGATTTCTCATACACAAACAGCACTTGACCGGCATTGCCTGGTGAAACGTTGTTGTGATGCCTCGTGTAAGGAGGAGAAATGCGTACCAACACGTTTCCGACTGTGATAAAGGTCTGATTGTAGCCTAGCGCTATTGCGGTTTATCGTATCGCGACATTGCTGCTAGCGTTGGTCGAGATCCAATGACTGTTAACAGAATACGGAATCGGTGGGTTCAGGAGGGTAATACGGAACGCCGTCCTGGATCCCAACGGCCTCGTATCACGAGCAGTCGAGATGACAGGCATCTTATCCGCATGGCTGTAACAGATCGTGCAGCCACGTCTCGATCCCTGACTCAACAGATGGCGACGTTTGCAAGACAACAACCATCTGCACGAACAGTTCGACGGACGTTTGCAGCAGCATGGGCTATCAGCTCGGAGACAATGGCTGCGGTTACCCTTGACGCTGCATCACAGACAGGAGCGCCTGGAATGATGTTCTCAACGACGAGCCTGGGTGCACGAATGGCAAAAGGTCATTTTTTCGGATGAATCCAGGTTCTGTTTACAGTATCATGATGGTCGCATCCATGTTTGGCGACATCGCGGTGAACGCACATTGGAAGCGTGTATTCGTCATCGCCATACTGACTTATCACCCGGCGTGATGGTATGGGGTGCCATTGGTTACACGTCTTACGTTACCTCTTGTTCACATTGACGGCACTTTGAACAGTGGACGTTACATTTCAGATGTGTTACGACCCTTCATTCGATCCCTGCAAAACCCTACATTTGAGCAGGATAATGCACGACCGCATGTTGCAGGTTTGGTACGGGCCTTTCTGGATACAGAAAATGTTCGACTGCTGCCCTGAGCAGCACATTATCCAGATCTTTCACCAATTGAAAACGTCTGGTCAATGGTGGCCGAGCAACTGTCTCGTCACAATACGCCAGTCACTACTCTTGATGAACTGTGGTATCGTATTGAAGCTGCATGGGCAGCTGTACCTGTACACGTCATCCAAGCTCTGCTTGACTCAATGCCCAGGCGTATCAAGGCCGTTATTACGGCCTGAGGTGGTAGTTCTGGGTACTGATTTCTCAGGATCTATGCACCCAAATTGCGTGAAAATGTAATTACATGTCAGTTCTAGTATAATATATTTGTCCAATGAATACCCGTTTATCATTTGCATTTCTTCCTGGTGTAGCTATTTTAATGGCCAGTAGTGTATATCTGCCATAACCACAGGCATCAGAACCATGGTCATATCTATATATTAGTTTTGCAGGACTGTTTCTCGCAATTTACTAGCTCATCCTTATTGATGTTTTCGCCTACTTCCCATTTGTGACAAAGATGTCTTCGGTATCTTCAATGAGGACCAATCATACTTCGTGTAAGTACTAACGCAAACTATTATCACTGCAGTGTCTCACAATATTCTTCTCGGAAATTTCAATTGTTTTGTGTAGCCAGCGGCATTTCACACTTCAGCACTGCAACGTTTCATTCTGACGCCAGTGGACTCGTTGAAAGATTCGCCCAAACATTGAAGTCACACGTGACTGACCTGGTTGAACTTCACAATAAATACAATACTTCATAGTTCTCGTATGCCAGTACGGAGCCACTCGACACAATCCACAATCTCCGGTAGAGAAACTTCGTGGAATACCGCATCAAACATCAATGTCAATTTTAAAGCCACTCAGGCATCCACATGCCGAGATTTGACAACAGTCAAAACGAAAATTTTTTCAACTGAATGATCTGCAACTTATTTCTATGTACTAGTATGGGAGAAAGATATGGGTACCCAGCATAGTCATAGAGCGGATTGACAGTATTGTGTTTAAGGCTATAAATACTCACATGGAATAGCAGTGTGCCACAACATTCAAATCAGGTCGCACTACGCTCACGTTCATATAGGCGGAACTCCTAGGTTTTCTTTTACAGGGTCAAGAGATTGCTTGCTGCCAGCCGTCTGAAGGACATTCAAACGCAGCGAACCCTCGACCGCCCCCCCCCTCCCCCCACACACACACACATCCTTACCTCATCCCCAGAGCGTCTCCAGCAGCAGGCTCCAGCTGCGCCCAGTTTGTGATGAACGAATGGAAGTGGACATCGTGTCTCCCGCCTCAGACCGGCCTAGGAACGTCGAAATAGTGAACACTTTGCCGGTCAACCCTCGTCGTGGTTTCACATGGTGGCTCACGCGAATGCCTGAAGGAGCAACATACGTGCACTCATCAAATACGAATGCCGACAAGCAAGAGAGCAGGACACTTCATCAGCTTCCCATCCTCCATCTTTGCAGGGTAAAGACGTGTACCAGGCAAAAGATACAAAACAAATAATGCGAGAGGCCATTTACCACACAGCCACAATACACCTGGTGCCACTCATTTCCATTCAGCAGCCTCTCACAAACCCGGACCACTTCCTGCTTTCGCGCCACTTCCTCCAGCACATCGTATATGTCAGCCGATAGCGTGGACAGGCAGCATAGGCAGCGCTGCCAACTATGGACTACATTGTTTCTGCCTAGACCAGGCGGACATGGAAATAACGCCTCCAACAGACACCAACGAACGACATACTGCAGAAACGAACACACGTCCACTCCAACAGTAAATTCAGTTCAGTTCGGTGACGGACAGCTTTGTACACTACTATGAAGACTACCTTCCAACATGCGTGAGCTGAATTAACAGTAGCATTCTGTTACTAGACTCAATAGCTATACAGATGCAACAGATGTCGTCTATGTCATCTTGACATCTGTGATTATATTCATGCCTATATATATATATATACACTCCTGGAAATTGAAATTAGAACACCGTGAATTCATTGTCCCAGGAAGGGGAAACTTTATTGACACATTCCTGGGCACAGATACATCACATGATCACACTGACAGAACCACAGGCACATAGACACAGGCAACAGAGCATGCACAATGTCGGCACTAGTACAGTGTATATCCACCTTTCGCAGCAATGCAGGCTGCTATTCTCCCATGGAGACGATCGTAGAGATGCTGGATGTAGTCCTGTGGAACGTCTTGCCATGCCATTTCCACCTGGCGCCTCAGTTGGACCAGCGTTCGTGCTGGACGTGCAGACCGCGTGAGACGACGCTTCATCCAGTCCCAAACATGCTCAATGGGGGACAGATCCGGAGATCTTGCTGGCCAGGGTAGTTGACTTACACCTTCTAGAGCACGTTGGGTGGCACGGGATACATGCGGACGTGCATTGTCCTGTTGGAACAGCAAGTTCCCTTGCCGGTCTAGGAATGGTACAACGATGGGTTCGATGACGGTTTGGATGTACCGTGCACTATTCAGTGTCCCCTCGACGATCACCAGTGGTGTACGGCCAGTGTAGGAGATCGCTCCCCACACCATGATGCCGGGTGTTGGCCCTGTGTGCCTCGGTCTATGCAGTCCTGATTGTGGCGCTCACCTGCACGGCGCCAAACACGCATACGACCATCATTGGCACCAAGGCAGAAGCGACTCTCATCGCTGAAGACGACACGTCTCCATTCGTCCCTCCATTCACGCCTGTCGCGACACCACTGGAGGCGGGCTGCACGATGTTGGGGCGTGAGCGGAAGACGGCCTAACGGTGTGCGGGACCGTAGCCCAGCTTCATGGAGACGGTTGTGAATGGTCCTCGCCGATACCCCAGGAGCAACAGTGTCCCTAATTTGCTGGGAAGTGGCGGTGCGGTCCCCTACGGCACTGCGTAGGATCCTACGGTCTTGGCGTGCATCCGTGCGTCGCTGCGGTCCGGTCCCAGGTCGACGGGCACGTGCACCTTCCGCCGACCACTGGCGACAACATCGATGTACTGTGGAGACCTCACGCCCCACGTGTTGAGCAATTCGGCGGTACGTCGACCCGGCCTCCCGCATGCCCACTATACGCCCTCGCTCAAAGTCCGTCAACTGCACATACGGTTCACGTCCACGCTGTCGCGGCATGCTACCAGTGTTAAAGACTGCGATGGAGCTTCGTATGCCACGGCAAACTGGCTGACACTGACGGCGGCGGTGCACAAATGCTGCGCAGCTAGCGCCATTCGACGGCCAACACCGCGGTTCCTGGTGTGTCCGCTGTGCCGTGCGTGTGATCATTGCTTGTACAGCCCTCTCGCAGTGTCCGGAGCAAGTATGGTGGGTCTGACACACCGGTGTCAATGTGTTCTTTTTTTCCATTTCCAGGAGTGTATATATGGGGTCTTATTCAATTTGTATTTTATTTTTATTTTTAATGTGATTTTGGTATTTTGGTTCCACTGCAAAGATATGCGAAGGCACTGATCGTTCTTAAATTTTACTGACACAAAAATGTTGTGTGGGATCCTGTCTAATTACTGAAATTACTTAGACGAATCCATGCTCAAAAACAGTTATCATTATAGGCTATATAATCACACAAAAAAAGTATTTCACCATTTTCAATACGAAATGACTTACGTGTGATTTAATTACGTCTTAGCGCAGGCCAAATCTGTGTCCTACCGCGCGTAACATAAGTCGTCTGAATATATCGTTAAGTAATTTGAAAATGTCAGTTTCCTATAGATCATGATTGAAAGAAATAATATCGCCGATCTCCAGCGTCGCCTGTGGAAAGAACGGGATAATAATTACGATAATCTGAAATTGCCGCTCAATGGCCGCCAGTTGTCGCCGTCCAGCGATGTTCAGCTTTTTTTAAAATTATTATTGGCTTCTAGCATACAAACTTTCTAGCCATCACAAATAAATGTACTGACACACATAACAAGGTAACAATTTTTCTTCGTCATACATACATACTGTTTAGAGCATACATTCGTATGTTTTCAAATCAAAATTGTTGTAATCAGATTACAAAATACAGTTGACTGATAAAAATTTATTTGTTAATTAAGTTCTTTAGTTCAATTCATTCTAGATTTTTATGTCTTCTTTCACTAGAGACCGGAATATGGCATCGTATGTACTCCTGGTTGAGTCTCCGAGAATGGGATCGTGCAAAGCGGCTGGCAGTGACCAAGTCTTAAGAGCTCCTGTAAAAAGTCGGCTCTGCCTTTCTTATAGCGTCTACACTGAAATAATACATGATTTACATCACCAATTGTTTCCTCTTCACATTGACAGTAGGGTGTCTCCGATACGACGATTTTATGTAAGTGAGCAGGGAAAGATCCATGACAGACGCATTCTCACAATGGACATTATTATTTTCCTTGAATGTTGGAAGGTCGCAAACCACGTCTGTCTTGGCATTAATGTCTGTATACGTACATAGCTTTTACCTCTTGTTGTTGGCTTTCATTCCATTCTTCCCGCCGTGAGAAAATCGCTTGTTGTTTTACTTTTAGGAGGTATTCTGTGTATAGGATTTTAATGTCCATAGGTCTTCCACTGTTAATCGCATCACTCGCTAGTTGATCTGCTTTGTCATTATACAGAATGCCGGAATGTGATTTGACCCATACAAAATCTATAATTTGGCCAGTCTTCTTGTTGTTGTTGTTGTCTTCAGTCCTGAGACTGGTTTGATGCAGCTCTCCATGCTACTCTATCCTGTGCAAGCTTCTTCATCTCCCAGTACTACATCCTTCTGAATCTGCTTAGTGTATTCATCTCTTTGTCTCCCTCTACGATTTTTACCCTCCACGCTGCCCTCCAATGCTAAATTTGTGATCCCTTGATGCCTCAGAAAATGTCCTACCAACTGGTCCCTTCTTCTTGTCAAGTTGTGCCACAAACTCCTCTTCTCACCAATTCTGATCAATACCTCCTCATTAGTTATGTGATCTACCCATCTAATCTTCAGCATTCTTCTGTAGCACCCCTTTTCGACAGCTTCTATTCTCTTCTTGTCCAAACTATTTATCGTTCATGTTTCACTTCCATACATGGCTACACTCCATACAAATACTTTCAGAAACGACTTCCTGACACTTAAATCTATACTCGATGTTAACAAATTTCTCTTCTTCAGAAACGGTTTCCTTGCCATTGCCAGTCTACATTTTATATCTTCTCTACTTCGACCACCATCAGTTATTTTGCTCCCCAAATAGCAAAAGTCATTTACTGTTTTAAGTGTCTCATTTCCAAATCTAATTCCCTCAGCATCACCCGAATTAATCCGACTACATTCCATTATCCTCGCTTCGCTTTTGTTGATGTTCATCTTATATCCGCCTTTCAAGACACTGTCCATTCCGTTCAACTGCTCTTCCAAGTCCTTTGCTGTCTCCGACAGAATTACAATGTTATCGGTGAACCTTAAAGTTTTTATTTCTTCCCCATGGATTTTAATACCTAAACCGAATTTTTCTTTTTGTTTCCTTTATTGCTTGCTCAATATACAGATTGAATAACATCGGGGACAGGCTACAACCCTGTCTCACTCCCTTCCCAACCGCTGCTTCCCTTTCATGCCGCTCGACTCTTATAACTGCCATCTGGTTTCTGTACAAATTGTAAATAGCCTTTTGCTCCCTGTATTTTACCCCTGCCACCTTCAGAATTTAAAAGAGAGTATTCCAGTCAACATTGTCAAAAGCTTTCTCTAAGTCTACAAATGCTAGAAACGTAGGTTTGCCTTTTCTTAATCTTTCTTCTAAGATAAGTCGTAAGGTTAGTATTGCCTCACATGTTCCAACATTTCTATCGAATACGGACTGATCTTCCCCGAGGTCGGCTTCTACCAGTTTTTCCATTCGTCTGTAAAGAATTCGTGTCAGTATTTTGCAGCCGTAACATCAAACTGATAGTTCGGTGATTTTCACACCTGTCAACACCTGCTTTCTTTGGGATTGGAATTATTATATTCTTCTTGAAGTCTGAGGGTATTTCGCCTGTCTCATACATCTTGCTCACCAGATGGTAGAGTTTTGTCATGACTGGCTCTCCCAAGGCCATCAGTAGTTCTAATGGAATGTTGTCTACTCCCGGGGCCTTGTTTCGACTCAGGTCTTTCAGTGCTCTGTCAAACTCTTCACGCAGTATCTTATCTCCCATTTCGTCTTCGTCTCCATCCTCTTCCATTTCCATAATATTGTCCTCAATTACATCGCCCTTGTATAAACCCTCTATATACTCCTTCCACCTTTCTGCCTTCCCTTCTTTGCTTAGAACTGGGTTGCCATCTGAGCTCTTGATATTCATACAAGTGGTTCTCTTCTCTACAAAGGTCTCTTTAATTTTCCTGTAGCCAGTATCTATCTTACCCCTAGTGAGACAAGCCTCTATATCCTTACATTTGTCCTCTAACCATCCCTGCTTAGCCATTTTGCACTTCCTGTCGATCTCATTTTTGAGACTTTTGTATTCCTTTTTGCCTGCTTCATTTACTGCATTTTTATATTTTCTCCTTTCATCAATTAAATTCAATATTTCTTCTGTTACCCAAGGATTTCTACTAGCCCTCGTCTTTTTACCTACTTGATCCTCTGCTGCCTTTACTACTTCATCCATCAGAGCTACCCTTTCTTCTTCTACTGTATTTCTTTCCCCCATTCCTGTCAATTGTTCCCTTATGCTCTCCCTGAAACTCTGTAGAACCTCCGGTTTAGTCAGTTTATCCAGGTCCCATCTCCTTAAATTCCCACCTTTTTGCAGTTTCTTCAGTTTTAATCTACAGTTCATAACCAATAGATTGTGGCCAGAGTCCACATCTGCCCCTGGAAATGTCTTACAATTTAAAACCTGGTTCCTAAATCTCTGTCTTACCATTATATAATCTATCTGATACCTTCTAGTATCTCCAGGATTCTTCCAGGTATACAACCTTCTTTTATGATTCTTGAACCAAGTGTTAGCTATGATTAAGTTATGCTCTGTGCAAAATTCTACCAGATGGCTTCCTCTTTCATTTCTCTCCCCCAATCCATATTCACCCCCTATGTTTCTTTCTCTCCCTTTTCCTACTCTCGTATTCCAGTCACCCATGACTATTAATTTTTCGTCTCCCTTCACTACCTGAATAATTTCTTTTATCTCATCACACATTTCCTCAATTTCTTCATCATCTGCAAAGCTAGTTGGCATATAAACTTGTACTACTGTATTAGGCATGGGTTTCGTGTCTATCTTGGCCACAATAATGCGTTCACTAAGCTGTTGGTAGTAGCTTACCCGCACTCCTATTTTTTTATTCATTATTAAACCTACTCCTGCATTACTCCTACTTGATTTTGTATTTATAACCCTGTATTCACGTGCCCAGAAGTCTTCTTCCTCCTGCCACCGAACTTCACTAATTCCCACTATATCTAACTTCAACTTATCCATTTCCCTTTTTAAATTTTCTTACCTTCCTGTCCGATTAAGGAATCTGACATTCCACGCTCCGATCCGTAGAACGCCAGTTTTCTTTCTACTGATAACGACGTCCTCTTGAGTAGTCCCCGCCCGGAGATCCGAATGGGGAACTATTTTACCTCCGGAATATTTTACCCAAGAGGACACCACCATAATTTAACCTTACAGTAAAGCTGCATGCCCCCGGGAAAAATTAAGGCTGTAGTTTCCCCTTGCTTTCAGCCGTTCGCAGTACCAGCACAGCAAGGCCGTTTTGGTTAGTGTTGCAAGGCCAAATCAGTCAATCATCCAGACTGTTGCCCCTTCAAGTACTGAAAAGGCTGCTGCCCCTCTTCTTAGCTTTGTGATAATGATCCAGTATGTCGAGGGTGTATTTACTAGTTCTTTTGCCCCAATTCCTGTAACTAATGGATTTCAGAACGCTTTGAGAGCCAGTGATTATTACTGTCTTGGGTATTTTGAGAGATCTGGCATATTTGATAGCCTCTATAATAGCGAAAGTTTCAGCAAGAGATGTGGAAGCATCACCTGGTAGCTGAAACTTCCTTTCTTCTGCAGATTCTGGACAGAAGAAAGCACATCCGGTATGATATTCCGTCCCCATTTTTGAGCCATCTGTATATAGTTTAAGATATCCTGCCCACTATTCTGCCAGGTGCGACGTAGGTGAAATCTGCCCACATCTTTTTCCTTTCCTGGAATAGTCGACGTATATTACCAGAATATCGTGATAAGACCTGTGGTAGTCATATGGGAACATTGGAAGAACCTCACTTCGATATACTTTCTTTTGGAGATATCTCCAGTATTCGTGCCGCTTGTAGCTATGAAACTGCTGTTTCCTGACATTTCTGTTATACCCGATTTGAGAGAGCGTTTCGCACTTTTTTGTCAGTGGATGTTTATTATCTGCCACCTGCTGTAAGATATAACGATCATACATCATTGTTCTGCGATTATGTAGAGGTATTTCTGATGCTTACAGGAGAAGGGCGTTGGTGGGAGAAGAATGCATAGCTCCAAGGCAGATGTTCAACTTGCTGATGGCGCGGCCTCTGAGATTCTTTTAAAAATGATGGGACAAGCAAACGGGATATGTGGTTACAGTTAAAATTAACAACAGCAATAATTTAGATGTATATTGGAGCTCACTGCTCAAATAATGAAACCTGTACACACCTTATTATGTCGATTGCGCACAATGGAGTGCTGTCCGAACCAGACCAAACAAGAGAGTCTGCCGCTTTTTGTTTCACCTCGATACCAAAAGTAACAAAGATAATAATAGTAATACTTACATTTCAGATAATAGTTGTTCTTTATAGTCGCATTTCTCCTTGACTTCCAGTAGAGTTTCTTTTACATATGACAAATATAATTGCTCAGTATCGTGGAAAATATTCAAGAATTTATAGTTTGCCTAATCTAGACCATGGGACGTCATAAACACCATTCCCTGTTTACATGTTATAAGGAACGTGCACACAATACCACCAGGTGATTAGCACATTCCAAGAACGAATTATTTGAACGCAGTGATGCTTCACATCCGCCACAAGGCTCATGAAAGACTTATTTGTGTAGTTATACCGTCAAAAAGTTTCTTAAGTTGCTCCTAGTTTCTGCCATATACGAGTACATCGATCATCTTCTGGCACTGGTCAAAAAATTCCTTATAGCCCTTTACATTCTAATGCATTACAAAGTGTTGCTTTAATATTACGTTAAATTGTCAGGTACCAGGTGTTGTTATTACATACCAGTAACACACATTCGCTATCTGGATACATCAGCACTTTAGCTGCGCCAGGTGGAAAATACGTCTTTTGTATGACATTCCTAAGCTACTCTTAATCGGTCGTTTTGCAACCCGACCTTAAAGTCCGTTCTGGGATAGATAAATAGCATAACTTTGTGTGTAGCCTATTATTTACTAGATTCACTATATATCTCTTCTTATAGCGAGCTGAATGGGCACAAACAATTTGAAAACAGTTGTGTCCTTGGATAATCTTCTTATTTGGATTTTTTTCTAAAACAGGAAACACTCTGCTACCAGATATTTGACTACATATGTCAAGAAAACCGCTCACTAGGTTTTCACTAATCAGCTCAACCAGCTCTACCTTCCAAGTCTTTGCTCTAGTTGCCAATCGCTGAAATGTGCTTAGGAAAGAATTTTAGAATTAACGCAAAAAATTGCTTCATGATAATTATTTAGTAGCGAGGTACCTATGAAAACCACCGAGTACATTAACCTTATGACGTACTCACACTGACATATATTTGTAATGCAATAACATTTTAATTAGGTCACTGCTTTTCAATATCATTCTGTTACTGCTTCAGAGATGAGTGTAGTGAAACTGGAAAAAGTAATTAGCAACTGCAGCATATCAGTGATAGCTGTTTATCAGACGTTTCCGTTTCGACACATATCATACTTAACAACACAAGGTTCTCGGTGTTCAGTCGAGGTCTGTAATTTAATTTTTTGAGAACAGCCTTCAGCCTTTTCGTTAGGAATAAAACCACTGACGGTGCATCAAGCCGTTGAGCATAGGAGCGAGGCATACTAGTACACTTATTCATAGCCATGAGTTTATTTTACTCCTGGCGTAAAGAGTAAAGGCTGCTCTCTTAAAATTCATTACATACCCCAACACAACACTGAGAATCTCCTATTCGTCAAAATGGTAACGTATCATGAAACAGTTTCCGTTTATGGCAATTTCACTGAGATCAGTTCTAAAAGGTAATAATGTCAACAGAGATGGAGAGACATGTGCCTTTAATGAGTTTTGTGCTTGGATGTCTGTTTCACTGCCATCAGCAACACATATATATATATATATATATATATATATATATATATATATATATATATAGAGTGAGTCACCTAACGTTACCGCTGGATATATTTAGTAAACCACATCAAATACTGACGAATCGATTCCACAGACCGAACGTGAGGAGGGGGGCTAGTGTAACTGGTTAATACAAACCATAAAAAAATACACGGAAGTATGTTTTTTAACACAAACCTACGTTTTTTTAAATGGAACCACGTTAGTTTTGTTAGCACATCTGAACATATAAACAAATACGTAATCAGTGCCATTTGTTGCATTGTAAAATGTTAATTACATCCGGAGATATTGAAACCTAAAGTTGACGCTTGAGTACCACTCCTCCGCTGTTCGATCGTGTGTATCGGAGAGCACCGAATTACGTAGGGATCCAAAGGGAACGGTGATGGTTAGGTACAGAAGATACTGGAACAGCACGTTACGTCCACATGCTAACACCTTTTTATTGGTATTTTTCACTGACGCACATGTACATTACCATGAGGGGTGAGGTACACGTACACACGTGGTTTCCGTTTTCAGTTACGGAGTGGAATAGAGTGTGTCCCGACATGTTAGGCCAATAGATGTTCAATGTGGTGGCCATCATTTGCTGCACACAATTGCAATCTCTGGCGTAATGAATGTCGTACACGCCGCAGTACATCTGGTGTAATGTCGCCGCAGGCTACCACAATACGTTGTTTCATATCCTCTGGGGTTGTAGGCACATCACGGTACACATTCTTCTTTAACGTACCCCACAGAAAGAACTCCAGAGGTGTAAGATCAGGAGAACGGGCTGGCTAATTTATGCGTCCTCCACGTCCTATGAAACGCCCGTCGAACGTGTACCTCACCCCTCATGGTAATGTACAAGGGCGTCAGTAAAAAATACCAATAAAAAGGTGTTAGCATGTGGACGTAATGTGCTGTTCCAGTCTCTTCTGTACCTAAGGTCCATCACCGTTCCCTTTGGATCCCTACGTAATTCGGTGCTCTCCAATACACACGATCGAACAGCGGAGGAGTGGTACTCAAGCGTCAACTTTAGGTTTCAATATCTCCGGATGTAATTAACATTTTACAATGCAACAAACGGCACTGATAGGCATTTGTTTATATGTTCAGATGTGCTAACAAAACTAACGGGGTTCCATTTAAAAAAACGTAGGTTTGTGTTAAAAAACATACTTCCGTGCATTTTTTTATGGTTTGTATTAACCAATTACACTAGCCCCTCTCCTCACGTTCGGTCTGTGGAATCGATTCGTCAGTATTTGATTTGGTTTACGAAATATATCCAGCGGTAACGTTAGCTGACTCACCCTGTATATACCTGAAAAATATTTTTTGTTTTTGGTTTCGTATGACTCTTATTTAATTTTCTTCTTCTTCGTATTGTATTTTGTTCAGCATGACTACCTGAATTGAAATTTATCTGTGTAAGCTCGCAAAGTCTTCTTCACGTAAAATACAATTTTTGAGTTATATTCCCTCATCGTCTTCGCTAATTACCTTCAGAATATTTGTATACGATCGCAGTGAAGACCAGGCATTCTAATAAGTTTAACGACCACATTATCACTTACTCAGCATCTGTTAATCGATTAATTTCCCCAGAGTAGACGACGACGTTTGAGGCATTTACGGACTGTTGCACTCAGGAACGTTATCAGCTAACGAAATTGAACACTATCAAGTAAATGTACGGAATAAACACTTTACTTCATGGTACAGGTCAAAACTGAAAGTTAATGAATTCTTCAGACAGTTACTACGCCATAGGCCCTAAGTACATCTAACTCCGTAAGTCACTCTATGGAGTACGGCACTGAATGTCGAGAAATGCCAGTAGTTACTGTAGCTGGAAGAATGCAGTAATGACTTTTTATTGCCAAGTCTTGCCACACGATACCTTTTTCTTACGCTTAAAAGTCGTAATCTTGATGGAAGATACATCATTTAGCGTCAGTACAGAGCTCATTTATAGACTATGGCAGCTTATGGGAGTTGCACCGTGGCAAAGCAAGGAGCGCAGGGATTGTACTAGTAGCAACAAGAACATTTTGAGAAAGTTTGAGAAGTACATATCGGTATCATCATTTTGGCTTTTCTTCACAATAAGTTTGAGTATTCTCGATTTTTACATAGCGACCCAGTGGTTGTATTCAGATGTTCCGAAAATTAGCAAGGTAATCGATGTTGTGCTTAAACTCATTTTCACGCTACGGTTAATTACAGGCTTTTTATGTTGCTCCTGTAACAGACTAAAACATTTTAAGACTTTCCTGGATGCACTGGATCGGGCTGATAATATACTGTTGCCAAGCAGCACAGTCGACTGCAGAACATTTGGGACACTTTTCCTGATGCCTGGTGCATTCCTAATAGTGGCTACTGTTGTGTCTATTTTGCTGAGCTTGGGCGAGAGATTCGCAAGTTTCATGATAGCACAGGCACTGATTGTTTTAATTGAAGCAATCTGTGATTTTACACTGACGCTGCAGTTCGTGGTGTTAGTGCTGGAGCTGTGGTCGCGACACAGGACCGTGAACGCCTTGCTCGTGTCGTCGTTGAGCTGTGTGGGGGAGCCCAGTCTGTCCAGGTTCGTGCTCGGCTGGACTGAGGTGGCTCCAGGAGGAGAGCTGGCCGGCAGGCTTCGCCGCCTGCTGGACGTCCACCTGGTGCTGCAGCGCGCTGCGGAGGCACTGCAAGCCCACGTATCACATACAGTCACCTTGCACGTGATGACCTGCATCGTGGGCAACATTTACACTGGATACGAGCTTTTGGTAATGCTGTCGGCACCAGCGAAAGCGGATAAAATACTGGTGAACGGATCACTGAGTTTTGTTCTGTGTTGGCTGGTGCGGCGCGTGCTTGACCTGTCGGCCATGACGCTGTCGTGTTCGGCGCTGGGGGACGAGGCGGCAGCTGCGGCGGTTCTGCTGCGGAGGGCAGCGAGCATGGCGGGGGCGGCGCCGGAGGTGGAGGCTGTGCTGAAGCACGTGGAGCGGACGCCGCCCCCGCGCTTCACGGCCTCCGGACTGTTCCCCATCGACAAGAGGCTGCTGCTGTCTGCCCTGTCGGCCACCATCACCTACCTCCTCATAGTTGGACAGCTCGGTCTCCAGTGAGCTTACATGTAGGCACTTGTTCAGTTGCATGGTCCTAATGTAGTGCGTAGAAAATATTTCAGTTTTGTATCTGTTAGTTGTGTGGGTTAAAATTATATCTGATTTCTACTACTGTATAAATAATTAGTGGATAATGATCTGGAATAATATTCTGACACAAACTGGAGTACGACAGGTTACTGATTTTGCACGCAGGGTAAGAGGCCTTTCTGTTTGCCAAAGCAAATAGCCCATAACTGATAAGCAGGGTGTTTATTCCATGACTAGGTGATGTACCACAATTTGTTGCTTAGCAAAATGTTGACAAGGTTGACGATTGTTTCTGAAAGCCTAAGACAACAAATTTAATTTAGTGGGCGAAATTGGAAGTTCATAAATGGTCGTTTAATGTGTAGGGAAAAGGCGTTCCTAGTTACATTTTATATTTCGTATTACTACAATGCCAATATATATACAGCACTCAAGAGGCCACATGCGATATAGACACAATTACCTGAACTACAAGTGGTCCTGAGTTAACATCGGTTGACCGCGTTTTGGTAATGATACTGGAGACTCTGTGGCACCGTCTTGTTCTCTCCCATATATTTACTTGTATAACAATTCTGATTTTCGTAAAATGATTCTTCCTAAGGATGTCAGCTTTATCACCTACTATATCCACGCTCGTATAATCTCACTTCCATGCCGGCCGCGGTGGTCTAGCGGTTCTAGGCGCTCAGTCCGGAACCGCGCGACTGCTACGGTCGTAGGTTGGAATCCTGACTCGGGCATGGATATGTGTGGTGTCCTTAGGTTAGTTAGGTATAAGTAGTTCTAAGTTCTAGGGGACTGATGACCACAGATGTTAAGTCCCATAGTGCTCAGAGGCATTTGAACCAATCTCACTTCCCAACCCAAAAAGAAAGAAAAGAACGAAGAACGACGAACCACGATGGAATTATCCGAAAGGGACATATATCGGTAGATGTGATGTACATGTACAGACAAACAATTATTACAATTTCAGGAAAATTTGATGATTTACTCAGTAGAAAGTGCTCCAGAAATATAGCAAGTCAGTAGCGCGCTGCTTTACCTCCAGCCCTTAGGCAAGCAGATATGCGGCTTGGCTATGTATGATGCAGCTGTTGGATGTCCTCCTGAGGGATATCGTACCAAATTCTGACCAATTGGTGCATTAAATGTTGAAAACCCTGAGCTGTTTGGAGGGTCTAAGCATAATACTCCAGACGCTCTAAGTTCGGCTCAGATCCAGCGATTGCTCTGGCCAAAGTAGGGTTTGGCAAGCCAGAAGACAAGTAATAAAAACTTTCTCCGTGTAAGGGCAGGCGACAGGCAACATCTTGCTGAAGATGATTGTCAACATACTGCTGTGCTGCAAGGATGCCCAGGATGACAGTCAAAGAGGTCGTCCTATGTCGAGAAATGACGCCCCAGACCATTGTTCCTGCCTCTCGGGCAATTTGGCCGGCAACAGTCAGGTTGCTATCCTGCAGCTGTCCAGAGTGTCTCCTTCGATGGTCATTGGGGATCAGTTCGATGCAGGTCTGGTCACTGAAGACAATTCTGCTCCAGTCGATGAGACTCTAGGCCGCAGATGTTTCTGGAGACGCCCTGACCACTGGTGGGGTACCATCCTGACTGTTGCCCACTATACTGCTCGTCAACTGTGAGTGATGGATTATGATGCCAGTTCATTTACAGCAGGACCCCCCTGGTTATCCTTAGCAGCACCCTCACAGCGTAGGTCGACGATATTCTGCGCCCCATTTTGTTGCCCCTTCATGGCAAACGATCCTAAATTTACATTTCAGCAAGAAAATGCCCGCCTGCACAAGGCGAGAGTTTCTCCTGCCGTCTCCGTGCTTGCCAAACCCTGCCTCGGCCATCAACGTTTCCGGATCTCTCCTCAATTGGGAAAGGGAAGACCCCTGAAACCAGCCTGCAAGTTTCACGAACTAATGCGCTGATTGGACAGTATCTGGCACGATACATTTCAGGATCACATCCAACAACTCTACCAATCAATGTCAAGCCGAATAGCTGCTTGCATAGGGGTCAGAGGAAGACCGACTCGTTATTGACTTGTTCAATTTTTTGAACTTTTTCTCTTGAATAAATCATCCATTTTTCCTAACATCATAGTCATTAGTTTGTGTGTTCATGTACATCATATCTATCGATTTTCGTCCTATTCCGTTAATACTTCGTGCTGCGTCTGTTTCTCGTCTTAGATTGTACCTCCTGATACGCTTGACTTTCTCATATGTTATCCAAAACTAAACATAAAATCAGATCGATTATAAACAAATGATCGAGATTTGTCTTTCTGAATTAACGTAAGAATTAATATTAGCAATTACCAAAAAAGGAAAACGAAAACATGCATGTATCAATGTAGTGACAGCAAACGACAATGATCACTAACAAGTGCATATTACTTTACTCACAGTCTGAGTTTGTATACGCATTCGTGTAGCAATAGGGGAAAGCAAAGACGACTTGTTGCCCTACATATAACAGGATGTTTTCACTAGCACTCTTCGTCATGTGACAATTCTGTCAGTTTAAAGAAACGATAATCTTAGCAATACTGTACTCATAAACAGCAAAGGTATCACTGGATAAGGAGATACTTACACACCAGTTCACATTATGTAGTTTGCAAATTCAGACTTCATCACTGACATTACCAAATGAAAGACAAGGTGAAATTTTCTCTGATGGCTATTTTTTGTGCTTAATGTACAGTTTATTCTCAGTGTATTGATTTAATTAAGTTAATTTTATGCAGATTAAATTCGATGTATTAGGTAAGCTGTTACATACACTGACCTGTGACATGCGCTTTCTCTGTACATTTTAGTTTCTGAAAATTTGTTTACATCATAGACACACAACGTACATTGTCTTCTGTATGTTAAGGGAAGCTAATAAATGATAATAATTAAATGCATTTGCATTGAATGTAATGAAATTTAAACGAGGAGACTATCACATGAGATACAATGGATTCCTCTTCGGGTGTATGGAGTTGACTGCACCACTCAATGGGTATGAACGTCCTGTGTTCAGAGAAAAAGAAAGGTAAGTTGTGAGTCCAGCAGTTGGCGAGACCTAGGGGCAAAGACAAGTAATAGTAGGACTGATTTTAAACGTATTGCTTGGTGACCAAACGAGGTGACTGCGTTTCCTTCTTGTACTCATTTCGTTATGACAATGAAGGCGTAGAATGGTAAATATCAGTGATATATGGACTCTTAACTTGAAAATGTTCTAGGAGATAAGAATATCAAATGCTATTGTGAGGAAAACTACGAACAAACAACATCAGTCGACAATGGAGATTAAGAACGTGAATAAGTTTTATTGGTGCTTTCAACAAACAGTTTCTCACTTACAGAAGTTCCTAAAACATTTACTTGTGGGTGTTGAGCAGATTGAGACCTTTAGTGACAACTGTGATGGGCAAAACAAAAGCCACCTCTTTGTTAAGTTCAGGCTAAAGGTCATGAACAGTACAGGGACTGATATGGTTCACGATAAGCATTTTTCTGGGTGGATATTCTTTAAACGAGAGCGATAAAGTTTTCTGAATCACACAAAAAAAAGCTAAGCACGTGTGGTAGGGACAGAGCATCGAGTGACATTATACTGAGTGCACTATCCGAAAATTACCTCGAGCAATTAAACAGAGAACCGACTCGTGGAGATAACATCTTGGACCTACTGATAACAAACATACCCGATCTTTTCGACTCTGAAAGCGCAGAACAGGGAATCGGTGATCACAAGGCCGTTGCAGCATCCCTGAATATAGAAGTAAATAGGAATGTAAAAAAAGGGAGGAAGGTTTATCTGTTTAGCAAGAGTAATAGAAGGCAGATTTCAGACTACCTAAGAGATCAAAACGAAAATTTCTGTTCCGACACTGACAATGTTGAGTGTTTATGGAAAAAGTTCAAGGCAATCGTAAAATGCGTTTTAGACAGGTACGTGCCGAGTAAAACTGTGAGGGACGGGAAAAACCCACCGTGGTTCAACAACAAAGTTAGGAAACTACTGCGAAAGCAAAGAGAGCTTCACTGCAATTTTAAACGCAACCAAGACCTCTCAGACAAACAGAAGCTAAACGATGTCAAAATTAGCGTAAGGAGGGCTATGCAGTAAGCGTTCAGTGAATTCGAAAGTAAAATTCTATGTACCGACTTGACAGAAAATCCTAGGAAGTTCTGGTCTTACGTTAAATCAGCAAGTGGCTCGAAACAGCACATCCAAGCACTCTGGGATGATAATGGCATTGAAACAGAGGATGACACGCGTAAAGCTGAAATACTAAACACCTTTTTCCAAAGCTGTTTCACAGAGGAAGACCACACTGCAGTTCCTTCTCTAAATCCTCGCACAAACGAAAAATTGGCTGACATCGAAATAAGTGTCCAAGGAATAGAAAAGCAACTGAAATCACTCAACAGAGGAAAGTCCACTGGACCTGACGGGATACCAATTCGATTCTACACAGAGTACGCGAAAGAACTTGCCCCCCTTCTAACAGCCGTCTACCGCAAGTCTCTAGAGGAACGGAAGGTTCCAAATGATTGGAAAAGAGCACAGGTAGTCCCAGTCTTCAAGAAGGGTCGTCGAGCAGATGCGCAAAACTATAGACCTATATCTCTGACATCGATCTATTGTAGAATTTTAGAACATGTTTTTTGCTCGCGTATCATGTCATTTCTGGAAACCCAGAATCTACTCTGTACGAATCAACATGGATTCCGGAAACAGCGATCCTGTGAGACCCAACTCGCTTTATTTGTTCATGAGACCCAGAAAATATTAGATACAGGCTCCCAGGTAGATGGCGTTTTCCTTGACTTCCGGAAGGCGTTCGATACAGTTCAGCACTGTCGCCTGATAAACAAAGTAAGAGCCTACGGAATATCAGACCAGCTGTGTGGCTGGATTGAAGAGTTTTAGCAAACAGAACACAGCATATTGTTCTCAATGGAGAGACGTCTGCAGACGTAAAAGTAACCTCTGTAGTGCCACAGGGGAGTGTTGTGGGACCATTGCTTTTCACAATATATATAAATGACCTAGTAGATAGTGTCGGAAGTTCCATGCGGCTTTTCGCGGATGATGCTGTAGTATACAGAGAAGTTGCAGCATTAGAAAATTGCAGCGAAATGCAGGAAGATCTGGAGTGGATAGGCACTTGGTGCAGGGAGTGGCAACTGACCCTTAACATAGACAAATGTAATGTATTGCGAATACATAGAAAGAAGGATCCTTTATTGTATGATTATATGATAGCAGAACAAACACTGGTAGCAGTTACTTCCGTAAAATATCTGGAAGTATGCGTGCGGGACGATTTGAAGTGGAATGATCATATAAAATTAAATGTTGGTAAGGTGGGTGCCAGGTTGAGATTCATTGGGAGAGTCCTTAGAAAATGTAGTCCATCAACAAAGGAGGTGGCTTACAAAACACTCGTTCGACCTATACTTGAGTATTGCTCATCAGTGTGGGATCCGTCCGTACCAGGTCGGATTGACAGAGGAGATAGAGAAGATCCAAAGAAGAGCGGCGCGTTTCGTCACAGGGTTATTTGGTAACCGTGATAGCGTTACGGAGATGTTTAACAAACTCAAGTGGCAGACTCTGCAAGAGAGGCGCTCTGCATTGCGGTGTAGCTTGCTGTCCAGGTTTCGAGAGGGTGCATTTCTGGATGGGGTATCGAATATATTGCTTCTCCCTACTTATACCTCCCGAGGAGATCACGAATGTAAAATTAGAGAGATTCGAGCGCGCACAGATGTTTTCCGGCAGTCGTTCTTCCCGCGCACCATACGCGACTGGAACAGGAAAGGGAGGTAATGACAGTGGCACGTAAAGTGCCCTCCGCCACACACCGTTGGGTGGCTTGCGGAGTATAAATGTAGATGTAGATATAGATGTCATAGAGAAATGCATCTCTCAGTACACTGGCAGCAGACAGTCGCTAACTCTTCGACACAGCTGAAACACAGAAACGGAACATTATGTACACAGCAAAGAAATACACATCATTCGGTATATTTTTATTAGAAATCAACCTGCATTCTTTTATAATGAGGTGATCAACACAATAATCGATTTTGTTGAACAGATCTGACTCCGCAGTCACTGAATAAGCATAGGCAAATCATGCATCCAAAGGAACTGCTCGAAGCTAATATCAGCCAAAGGTAAAGCACGTGAAATGCAAGAACCTCACGGACGTAAGGTTTCTTTTCTTTCCACCAAACTGACTCACAAGGAGAGAACAGAAACAGTCAACAAAGACGTTCAATGTGATTCAACTATTTCTATCTATGGGTTTTATGTAGCCAGTAGCATCTTCAAATACCACAGACAAATTGTCATATTCTCTCGCTCGCTACGTGCAGTCTATGAGTCTACAGAAAAATAATCGTGATATTTTTGTAGGAAATTTTATGCAGTTAAATTTTGTACTGAAAAACGTTTTCACTGGAGGCCACGGTTTACTTGTTATTCAAGAAGAAGACGTTTGACTGTCAGTTTAGTACGTTTTTCCTGAATAATTCAAAACCTATCGTCCCCAGCGAAAACGTATCCCAGTACAGTGAGCGAGGGTTACTGATACATAAAACCCATAGTGGGTAGAAGCAGCTGAATCCACTGTATAAGTTTCAGCATGCAGAATGTGATGGAGATTCATTGTTCGTTTCTGAGACGGACTGAGTCAGAAGGTTTGATCCTTCATGGATTCATGACGAAAGGCCAACCTCTTAGCCAATACAGGCCTAGGACTTAAACATGGGATTGTGGGCTTTTTCTGATAATATAAATAAAATTTGTACTTACTTACCGATTATAAATATCAGGTTGTTAGACTTTAGTGATAATACAAATGAATTATGTAGCCGAAGGAGATAAACACAACTGGCTAATAAGAAGCTCCAGAACCTGGACCAAAGTGGTCGCTACTCGTCTCATGTCGCAGCCATCAAAGCTGAAGCCTTACATATACTGTCTTTGTTCAGTACACTGAGCCAGCTGGTCCCTCACTCACTCCTCGCCCGTCTCTGGCCTATCAACTCCCACCTCCAGGCCACCTTTTCTTTTAACTGCCCATCTGATGCAGCCTTCCACGGTCGCACACTCATGTCTACAGTCCTTGGCCGATATCGTGTAAGGCCCCCATACACAGGCAGACCAGTTGGTTGACTCGGCCGACCAGGGGGTCTGCCCAATCCGTTCGTCTGTGTGTGGCGATGGGATTGCGGTTGGGTCCATGGTCTGGGTTCATCGGTTTCATCGGTACATCTCTACTTGCTATCCCTAACCGCTACCTACCAGCATACAATCCGTCAATTCAGGCAGAAGGGGTCCACCAAGCACTCGCTGATGTCCACATACAGTCAGACACATCAGCGAGCATGTTGGTGCACCAGTCGGTCTGTGAATAGGTGCCTTAGGGGTATGCTTCGCCTTATGATCTCCTGTGACGCCAGTGATCAAACACATGCATTACCTCATCAAACGTATCTGGACATCCCTGTGTAATGTGGAACCAAACATTTGATGTAACGAGAAGTAGACCTGTCAGTATGAGAGGAGCTGGGGAGTATTGTGTTGCCAGTAGAGAAGCAGTGACAGCAAAATGGGTTGGTCTGGAGAGTTCAGTGACTTCGAACTTGGGCTAGTCGTTGGAAGTCACATGAGCAACAAATTCATCAGGGACATTTCAACCCTTGTTAAACTGCGCAGTCGACTGTTGGAGATGTCGTTGTGAGGTGGAAACGTGAGGGAAGAACCAAAGATAAACCAAGGCCAGACAGACCTCGACAGCGACTGTCAAGCATTGGGAAGGGTGTTTGTAAAAAATTGGATGAAATTAGTCGAGGGAACCCCTCGTGAGTTCCAAAGTGCCAACAGCAATCCAGGTAGCGCAATTACTGTGCGTAGGAAGTTGAAAATAATGAGCATGATGGTCGAGTAGCTCCTCAAAAGGCAAGAATTTCTATAGTAAGAGCTAAAAGGCTTTTGAGATGAGGCAAAGAGCGAAGCCACTGGACCGTGGATGACTGAATACCAGTAGTTTGGATTGATGAATCACACTATATCCTGTGGAAATCCCATGGAAGTGTATGAGTTTGCTTATTGCCAGGAAACGTTACTCCTTCATGTGTAAGTGGTGTTACAGTACGGCGGAGTTTTTCATGGTCAACACTTGGGCCCTTTATTGCGCTTAAGTAAACTTTAAATGTGGAAGGATATGAACACATTTTACAGCATTCCCTACTATATACAGTAGAGGGCTGGTGACTGATTGTATCACAACGATAGTGCACACTGTCATTAAGCAGCATCTGTGAAGCAATGGGTTTTGGGCAATAACGATTCTGAAATGGGCTGGCGTGCCCAGATTCCTGATCTGAACCAAATGGAACACCTTTGGGGTAAGTTAGAACGTCGATTTCACTCCAGACCCCAGCATCATTCAGTATTATCAGCTCTGGTTTCAGCGTTTGAGGAAGAATTGGCAACTACTCTTCAGCAGACATTTATGATACCTCATTGAAAGTGTTCCCAACAGAGTGCAATCCGTCGTAAAGGGGAAGGGTGGGCATACCCCATACATAAGTCTACTAATAGGCGTCCGGATACATTTGATCAGATAGAATATGGAAGGAGATCTGCACAAAACTGGGAGCTAATTATATTCGTATACTGCAGTCCAAATGCCAGGAGCCTATGACATAAGGCAGGTAAAGAAAGCTTGGGAAAGAGATGAAAGGAAAGATGTGTTGTTACAAAATTATGTAATCATTTAATTACAGCACTTGACCTTTCCTGTGCCTCGATTTGTATTTCTCTACTACTAAAAAAGTAATTGTGATATGAAAAAACTTGCAGAAAAGAATTAACATTACGCTTCAAGAAAAGGTAACCTACATTTTGCATGAGCTGCAAACCTGATAGTGTCCTTGAGTTTTGTTCTTATTACTTTGGTAATAGGTGAAGCTGCACTTTTTTTTCATTTTCATGAAAGAAATATGTACGTTTCTGTACTGCCATAGGAAATTTATTAATTATCTGTGGCTCCATACGGCAAGCTGCATTACATAATAAAGAAGAGTGCTTTTGACTGCAGTGTGGCCTTGGCATTATTGATTCATCTTTATCTTTTCCGTTGTACATCAACTGCGACGCCCATCAAATTACTGAAAAGTTTGTTTCAACAGCAAAAACCGTGTGCGTAGCGCCACTGTGTCCTTGGCAAGGTAGTCGATGATCTGATAATCTTGTCGTTCTAGCCAGAAAGTCGTCATTTCTGGCTGGACATTCTCTAAACGGGAGTGATTTTTAATATATGTAGCATCGTTGCGTCTCACTTACCAATAATTATTATGAATTCCCAACGTCTTCTGCAGAATATTTATTTCTTTATTTACTGCTGGTTTTATATAAGGCACATTAAGTGTTTTTAAATTTAATAACTCAATTAACCTACATATCAGGTTCACTACTTAATAGGTACACATCGAACTTTTCTTCAGTTACTACTATTTTTTGAAGTTATATGATTATATTTGTTACTCCTATAATCGTAAGTATTATTGTGACTACCAACAAGGTATTTCTTTCTAATTTGCAATAACTGAATTTAACTGATTAAAAGTCTAAAAGAAAGAATTACTGCACACCTGTTTTAGGTTAACAAATTCTTAGCATTATCGAATATTTGGTAAAAATACATACGAGGTCATTTTGTGGGCTATATGATAGTGAACCATTTGTCACAGTTTTCTGCGTTATCTGTACTGTCTACTATAGCTCATACGCATTTTACAATCTCACTAAGCCCTTTTGTGTAGTGGTGAGTGTCGGATACCTGGGATAGTAAGACCTTCATCCTTTTCACAATATGAGGTTGATGCAAACAACTGGGAAGGCTGACATAACCTTCTGCATCACCGAAGTTCCGTCCCACAGGCTGTGGTAGATTTCTCGAAAGTCAGATTCCAGACGAATTGATGAACGTTGCTGGCGTCTCTAATCGATCTTGCCAAACGTGTAAAACTTTCGTCAAAATGATTCATCCACCCGATGACATAAAACTATACATTTTAGGTGTAGTATCTAAGAAAATTTTCCCAAATATTTCAAAAACTGTTCGATTGTTTATGAAAGGAGTGATCACTAAAATTTTCACTCAGTCACTTATTACACTAAACGCGAAATATATCTTTGTTTCACTGAAAAATGAACTGTTTTTTGCAACTGCGTAAAGAAATAGCATACGGATTACACACGAAGCGACCTCTGAGAGTAAGTTACACATGTTGTCGCACCCTTAGTCATTGCGTAATAAGAGTTTGTGCATTGTCCTGTAGATACAGTCGTGCTGTAGTACTCATAACACGGGCGTCACAGTGACAGTGAAATGGTCCGGAAACTGGAAACGTACTTGAAACTTAAAGTGTACGGGACGGTACGTTTCTTGGAGGGAAACGTCTAAATTTCACATAGCTTCACCGTAAAACTGAGGTACGTAGACCAAGTGCACAAAGTCGCGTCCAGTCATAACTGATTAGTGTCAACAATTCTATCCTGGACACGAAGACGTGCATAATAAAGATCGAGAAGGGAGGCCAACGAATTTCGTATCAACCACAGATAACAATTTTCCAACTATGAAGACGTTCACTCCGTGGCTCTCGAGTATCTCCATGAACAAGAAGCAGATTTGTACCGTCGCGGAATTGAACGGCTGTTACAATGTTTCGACTGCTGTTTTCAGAGACCTGGTGACTATGTTAAAAAGTAGTGTCGTGTATTGGTGTCACTCTGAAGTGTAGTGCAGCGTTCTATAAAAGTTACTCTGCTCGCCACAATAGTTTGTTTGATTTCCATTCATATGAAAAAATTGTTAATTTCCAGACATGATAATAAAATAACATTTTGTGTTAATTACATAAATATATTTATGTAATTCAGTTGTCAGTTGATAACAAAATCCTCAAAGGAATCCCCGACGACATGTCATTTGAGTACTGATGTAGCATGTCTACGGGTCCTAATATTTCAGTGAATCACAACATTATTTTTTTTTAATTTAGTACTTTAGTCTTATTTTGACCCAAAATGTTTCGTTGATCATCAGTATACTCCTCTCGTTCACTACGTCTCTACTCAGGATTGAGAAGAATATTCTACATTATAACTCACTTCTCAGAAACAAGATGACAGTTTTAACATTCTGCACTGATTTAGTGTTGGTGTACAAGTTTTGTCGGTTCATGGCAATTTCACGTGGACAGTTGACAATTTCGTAGCAAGACGCTACCAGACAAGCACTGTAGTTACCTATCAGTATTGTCATCTCGACTTGATAACTGTCAGCATAAATATTTTATGTTATTGCGTAGTCTAGAGTTAAGAGACAAAGCGAGAAACTTGGATTGTCAGTTAATAACAAAAAAGACAAAGATCACGATAACTGACAGAGGTGAGGCACTGTCAGCTACCGATGTTCAGTCAGAATATGAAGGTGTTGATCACATTGTGTACCTGGGCTGACTGTCTCAGAAACAGGGTGACTCTACACTAGAAATACGAAGTAGGATTTTTCTGGGCAGAGCTGTTGCGTCGAAGCTGACAGTGATTTGGAAAGAACTGGCACTAAATAGGCATAATAAATTCAGAATGCTAAATTTTCTGATGTTTCCGGTTTTCCGTTATCACACACAAACATGAACAATAACTGAAGGCGACAGGAAGATAATTGATGCTTTTGAGATATGGACATATGGAAGGTTGCTGATGGACAAACGGTCCAATAAATCAATCCTTCAGGACTCGGGCTGCAGTATTTTTTCCGGCGAATCACATAATGCGACGATTGAAGTATAACTTGGAAAAGATGAACATCCAAGGCAATGCCGAGGGGAAATGACTGCAAGGAAGACCACTGAGATGATGGATAGAGCAGATGAAGGAGAATACTCACCAAATATGGGGCCAGCTTCTTCGAGATGCAGAAGACGGGGACAAATGGAGGCAGACAGTGAAGAGGCTTGTATGATGGGTCACCAATTTTCAAGTATGAAAAATGGAGACAGACTGTTAAGAGGCTTGTATGCTGAGTGACGAGTTTTCAACTATGAAAGACAGAGTGTTGATGATGATGATGACATACGAAGTGAAGCGATTAGCTGTAATGATTAAGAAATAATCGTTGTGTTGTTGAATTTCAATTTTCATTTTAGCTTGTACTCTTCTTTTTCCGGCTACTCATATATTGGTCTGATGAATTTTAGTTTTCTCAATGTACTGGGAGAGGCTAATGATATGATAGATCCATGCACCACATGTATTTCAGAGATAATGATGATCATGATGTGCTACATCCATGCACTACATACATAACAGAGGTGTTTTGTACATTCTAGTTACCACGGTTAGCTTTAATAACAGGAAGCGCAGTGGTTTCGACAATAATAACTCTTGGTAACAGCTGACGGACCAACGGCCTTGCCGCAGTGGTAACACCGGTTCCCGTCGGATCACCGAAGTTAAGCGCTGTCGGGTTGGGCTAGCACTTGGATGGGTGACCATCCGGTCTGCTGAGCGCTGTTGGCCAGCGGGGTGCACTCAGCCCTTGTGAGGCAAACTGAGGAGCTACTTGATTCAGAAGCAGCGGCTCCGGTCTCGAAAACTGACATACGGCCGGGAGAGTGGTATGGCTGTGAGCACTATGGGACTTTACTTCTGAGGTCATCAGTCCCCTAGAACTTAGAACTACTTACACCAAACAAACCTAAGGACAACACACACATCCATGCCCGAGGCAGGATTCGAACCTGCGACCGTAGCTGTCGCGCGGTTCCAGACTGTAGCGCCTAGAACCGCTCGGCCACCCCGGCCTGCGGAGAGCGGTATGCTGACCACATTCCCCTCCATAGCCGCATACAGTGACGCCTATGGTTGAGGATGACACGGTGGCCGGTTGGTACCGTTGGGCCTTCGTGGCCTGTTCGGGAGGTGTTTGGTTTTATAGTTTTAACGGTTGACGGACATTTGTGATAGTGAAAGAGCTAGTTGCGTTGGTCGCCATATAATATGATGTCCCACTAACGCTACACAATTCCAGCATTCCACCAATTCGGTTTTACCAAGAGTTCTCTATGGCACTGGCCGCTTTCCTAGCCTGCATTTATCGTGAACCTCTCACCCAGCACGAAGTTCCAAGTGACTGGAAAAAAGCACTGATGACTCTTGTATATAAGAAGGATAAAAGAACGGATCCGCAAAATTACAGCTCAATATTCCTAGCTACGGTTTGCTGCAGAATCCTAGAACGTATTCTCAGTTCGAATATACTAAACTCTCTTGAGACTGAGAAGCTTATCTCCATGAACTATCATGGTTTTGGAAAGCATCGCTGGCGCGAAACTCAGCTTGCCCTTATCTCACGTGATGTACCGCGAACTATGGATGAAAGGCAATAGGCAGATTCCATATTTCTGGAAATGTATTTGATATGGTGCCCCATTACAGGGTGTTAACGAAGGTACGAACATACGGAATAAGTTCACAGATACGGGAGTGGCCGAAGACTTCTTAAGTAATAGAACCCAGAATGTTGTCCTCGACGGCGAGTGTTCATCAGAGGCAAGGGTATCGTCAGGAGTGCCCCAGGGAAGTGTGGTAGGACCACTGTTGTTCTCTAGATACACATAAATGATTCGGCGGACAGAGTGGGCAGCAATCTGCGGTTGTTTGCTGATCTTGCTGTGGTGTACGGTAAGGTGTCGGAGTTGAATGAGTATAGGAAGATACAAGATGACTTACACAAAATTTCTAGTTGGTGTGATCAATGGCAGCTAGCTCTGAGTGTGTAAAAATGTCAGATAATGGGGATGAGTAGGAAGAACAAACCTGTAAAACTCGGACACAGTATTACTAGCGTCCCGGTTGACACAGTAAAGTCGTTTAAATATCTAGACGTAACTGTATAAAGCGATGTGAAATGGAACGAGCATGTGAGAACTGTGGCAGGGAAGGTGAATGGTCGACTTCGGTTCTTTGGTAGAATTTTAGGTAAGAGCGGTCGACATACTAAGGATTCCGCCTGTAGGACGCTGATGCGACCTATTCTTGAGTACTGCTCGAATGTTTGAGATCCGTACCAAGGCAGGCTCCTAGATTTGCTACCAGGTTCAGACAATATGTACGTGTTACAGAGATGCTTCGGGAACTCACATGGGAATCCGTGGAGGGAATGCGACGTTATTTCGAGAAACATTGTTGAGAAAATTGGATTTGAAGCTGACTGCCTCATGATTTTACCGCCGCCAACATACATAGCGCGTAAGGACCACGAAGATAAGATATGAGAAATAAGGGCTCATGAGGAGAAATGTAGATAGTCGTTTTTCCATCGCTCTATTTGCTAGTGGAACTGGAACGGAAATAACTAGTAGTGGTACAGGGTACCCTCCGCCACGTACCGTACGGCGGCTTGCAGAGTATCTACGTAGATGTAGATGTCGCCTACCAACAGGACACTACAACTTGTCACACAGCTCACAGTGTAGGTGTACGGTTCGGAGAGCCAAAGGACGAGTTTACCGTGCTCCCTCCGTCAACAAACTCTCCAGATTTAAACCCAGTCGAGAACCTACAGGAAAACCTGGATCAGATTGTTCACGCCGTGCATCATCAGCCGAGAAGCATAGTGCAGCTGGCCACGCCACTGGAGTCGACAGGCCTCCACATCCCTGTCGGTATCTTCCACATCACACACTCTCTTTCTGCATGTCTATCAGCGGTCCATGCTACAAACAGGCTTTTGAGACGTGGTCACATTAAGGTATTCTGGACAATATATAACACATGATTGTTTCCATGACTGCTAAGTGAAATTTTCCAAGTGTATAATTGGTCTTGTCCTTACTTGTCGTTTTAGCGCTGTCATGTTTTCTGTAATTCTATCATCCTTGCCTCGTTCGGTTAATTTTAGTGCTAGGGCAAAATATCCCACTAGCTGCTGCTACTAATGAGCTGCAAGATGCAGCAAAATACACAGGGTTGTCCATTGATAGTGACGGGGCCAAATATCTCATGAAATAAGCATCAAACGAAAAAATTACAAAGAACGAAACGTGTCTATCTTGAAGGGGGAAACCAGATGGCGCTATGGCTGGCCCGCTAGATGGAACTGCTATAGGTCAAACGGATATCAACTGCGTTTTTTTCAAATAGGAACTCCCATTTTTTGTTACATATTCGTGTAGTACGTAAGGAAATATGAATGTTTTAGTTGGATCACTTTTTTCGCTTTGTGATATATGGCGCTGTAATAGTCGCAGTTTAAGTACGTGGTATCACGTAACATTCCGCCAGTGCGGACGGTATTTGCTTCGTGATACATTACCCGCGTTAAAATGGACCGTTTACCAATTGCGGAAAAGGTCGATATCGTGTTAATGTATGGCCATTGCGATCAAAATGCCCGACGGGCGTGTGTTATATATGTTGCTCGGTATCCTGGACATCATCCAAGTGTCCGGACCGTTCGCAGGATAGTTACGTTATTTAAGGAAACAGGAAGTGTTCAGCCACATGTGAAACGTCAACCACGACCTGCAACAAATGATGATGCACAAGTAGGTGTTTTAGCTGCTGTCGCGGCTAATCCGCACCGCGAGAATGGGGAATCTCAAAAACGTTGGTGTTGAGAATGCTACATCAACATCGATTGCACCCGTACCATATTTCAGTGCACCAGGAACTGGATGGCGACGACTTTGAACGTCATGTACAGTTCTGCCACTGGGCACAAGAGAAATTACGGGACGATGACAGATTTTTTGCACGCGTTCTATTTAGTGACGAAGCGTCATTCACCAACAGCGGTAACGTAAACCGGCATAATATGCACTATTGAGCAACGGAAAATCCACGATGGCTGCGACAAATGGAACATCAGCCACCTTCTCGTGTTAATGTATGGTGCGGCATTATGGGAGGATGGATAATTCGCCCCCATTTTATCGATGGTAATCTAAATGGTGCAATGTATGCTGATTTCCTACGTAATGTTCTACCGATGTTATTACAAGATGTTTTACTGCATAACAGAATGCCGATGTACTTCCAACATGATGGATGTCCGGCACATAGCTCGCGTGCGTTGGAAGCGGTATTGAGTAGCATATTTCATGACAGGTGGATTGGTCGTCGAAGCACCATACCATGGCCCGCACGTTCACCGGATCTGACGTCCCCGGATTTCTTTCTGTGGGGAAAGTTGAAGGATATTTGCTGTCGTGATTCATCGACAACTCCTGAGAACATGCGTCAGCGCATTGTCAATGCATGTGCGAACATTACGAAAGGCGAACTACTCGCTGTTGAGAGGAAAGTCGTTCCACGTATTGCCAAATGCATTGAGGTTGACGGACATCATTTTGAGCATTTATTGCATTAATGTGGTATTTTCAGGTAATCACGCTGTAACAGCATGCGTTCTCAGAAATAATATGTTTACAAATGTACATGTATCACATTGGAACAACCGAAATAAATTGTTCAAACGTACCTTCGTTCTGTATTTTAATTTTAAAAAACCTACCTGTTACCAACTGTTCGTCTAAAATTGTGAGCCATATGTTTGTGACTATTACAGCGCCATCTATCACAAAGCAAAAAAAGTGGTTCAACTAAAACATTCATATTTCTTTACGTACTACACGAATATATAATAAAAAATGGGGGTTCCTATTTTAAAAAACGCAGTTGATATCCGTGTGACCTATAGCAGCGCCATCTAGCGGGCCAGCCATAGCGCCATCTGGTTTCCTCCTTCATGCTAGACAAGTTTCGCTCTTTGTATTTTTTTCGTTTGACGCTTATTTCGTGAGATATTTGGCCCGGTCAGGATCAATGGACCACCCTGTATAATTGACCAACTCTTTACCTGCCACAAATAGGGCTCCACCGTCAGTCTTTCCTCTTCTTCCATTATGGAACGCGAAAATTTCAGCATTATCAGATCGAACACTTGGTTCATCAGTCACACTAGCTGACACAGTGATTGAGATGTGTTCCAAGTGGCTTCGTCATCACCAGATCGTATCAACTTGAAATGGCCTCCAGGAAAGTGCACATCCTGTGGTAGGTGGTCATGTCCGCCTACAGCAGCTCAGCACCACACTGCCACACTAGGTGGACGTGCTCCAGCCGGAGCAGCCTGGCAGTCAGATGTCTGCCATCTTCTTCTGTTTCCAGCCCAGAAGCAGCTGACACAGCTGCGACTGTCACACTCAGTACAAGTACTCTACCAGCTGTCCGTTCAGAATTCTAAATAGTAGCCACTGTTCCAGCACTCGTGGTTGGTGCTATATTTGCTTTCAGATCTTTCAGTTGTTATTAGTGTTTCGTGCATACGAGAGTATGTCAGATGGTCAAATGATGGTATATTTGCACGACTCTCCTGTATGAACGATTTCTTGAACGTGAAATTTAAAACTTCGGCTTTCGTTGTCCTAACTTCAACTGTCACACCAGAGTGGGCAACAAAAGACTGAATGGAAGCATTAGACCTGCTTAGCCGTTTTACATAGGATCAGAAATTTCTTGGACTCTCAGCCAGATCTTTTGCTAAGGTATTGTAAGTAGGCTGTTTAGGTTTTTATATTGGTAACGCCACGTAGCGCTCTGTATGAAACACACTGACTGTGCTGTGTGCAGTCTATGGCTAGTTTGCATTGTTGGAATATTTGCTATTGTAGTTTTGGACAGTTGGATGTGAATAGCGCGTAGCGTTGCGTAGTTGGAGGTGAGCCGCCAGCAGTGGTGGATGTGGGAAGAGACATGGCAGAGTTTTGAGTGCGGACGATCTGGACGTGTGTCCGTCAGAAAAAGGAAATTCGTAAGACTATGACTTTTGAACACTATTAAGGTAAATACATTGTTTGTTCTCCATCAGAATCTTTCATTTGCTAACTAGTTAGTGCCTTCAGTAGTTAGAATCTTGGCTCTCGCTGTATTGCAATAGTTCGAGTAACGAAGATTTTTGTGAGGTAAGTGATTCATGAAAGGTATAGGTTATTGTTAGTCAGGGCCATTCTTTTGTAGGGATTATTGAAAGTCAGATAGCGTTGCGCTAAAAATATTGTGTGTCAGTTTAGTGTTTATCAGAATAAGTAAAGAGAGAAATGTCTGAGTACGTTCAGTTTTGTTCAGCTGTTTGAAAATCAAATTACGTAAGAAGTTTACCAGCACAGTAATTCATAATTTTTCCAAGGGGACGTTTCGTATGTCGACCCTTAGCCGAGGATACCTCACTGGAACTTCTCATTGTTTCTTGTAGTTTGTGTAATTAGTGTAGCTATTGTTTATTGCTAGCACGTAATTGTAGAGAGAATCTTCTTTGTAGTTGTAGCTTTTCATTGTTGTACAGTAAAAAAGTGGCATGTATGAAGATTTGCACCAAATATTTCGCAGCTGTGCTTGCAATTAATTAGACATTATTTTCAGTGCTATGTTAATGTGATTTCTTATTTTACTCTTCAAATTGTGCTTTTCTGTTTCATCGTGTGAAATATTGTAGCAATTATGGCGTGTGAAAAACGTAACACTAGGCTCCAAAGTAAACTGAGAAATGACAGTGAAGACGAGAGTAGTGTTTTAGCGCCACCGTGTGATGAATTAACTAGTATTCAAAACAGTAATTTGGTAATTGCGGATAGGGAAATGAACCAGGCAATAAACAATGGTGTAGACAGTGAAACAGCTAGTGAACAGGGAAGTATTGTCGATCGGTCGGTCGGCAACAGCTCACCACAGGAATCCGAAATCACAGGAAGCAATCTTGCAAATACTGTAGATTCTGGATTTGCGTCATTGCACGTTTCTCAATCAAGTCAAGACACATTTTCTGCTATTCAAAATGCGAATGTTGCCGGTGCAAATGTACTGCCGAATAGCACTGAGGAACATGCTCCAGACACCAGTGCATTGTTATTACAATTAATGCAACAAATGGGACAAAGGCTTCAAAAGATAGACACAACGCTTGAACAAAATCAGAAACAAATGGAACAAAAGCTTCAAAAGTTAGACACGGTGGAGCAAAATCTTCAAAAGTTAGACACAATGCTTGAACAAACGCGCGATGGTATAACTACTGAGTTACATAACATCGAATCTAAATGTCGAAAAGTCCGTAATGACGTAAAAATACAAATTTTTGAGCATTTTCAACCTATTTTTTCGCCGCATGAAAATGCATTACAGAATCACGGAGCAGCCATAAAAGAACTGCAAAGTATTTTTCATAAAAATCACGACACCATGCAAGCTAAAATTGACTCAGTTGCATCTACCGATTCGGATACGCAACTTGCAAATATTCAGGAAAAATTAAAGGACACAGTAGATAAGCTTTCAACACAAATGGACACTCTGACACTTGGTACAGAAAAACACAGAAAGGAAGTCAGCACATTATCGGAAAAAGTAGTCGAACTTTCGAATCAGCTAAATAATTTATCTACGAAGGTAAATGATGATCTGACGGACACAAGACCTGTAGCCTTCACTGACACAGAAGAGTACGAACAAATTAAGAAATTTAAACAAAATCAAAATCAAATTAATACGCAACACAAAAGGGAAACCCGGGAATTACAGTATCAGTTGGCACAATTAATACAAGAATTACATATTTCAGAGGAGACTCGCGCTCCAACACGTAAGAGGAACTTAGAAATACGGAAAAGCCACAAAATAATAACATAGGGCATTTCGGAAATTATGAAAGAAATTGGCAAGGTGAACCGAATTTTGAGATGGAACCGCCGACATGTCGTAACAATGACCTTTATGCGACTCGCCGACATAATGATTTTGACTAGAAGCTGTTCATTACTAAACGTAAATTCAAAACATTTAAGAATTCTGGCAACTACATTCATCCACAAGCATGGCTTCATCAATTCTCTCATTGTTTTCCTCCCAACTGGTCATTGGAGCACAGATTAGAATTTATGTATGGCTATTTAGAGAGTGAACCAGCTGTAAGAATGCGATCGGTCATTCTCGATTGTCACAGTGAAAGAGAATTTTATCATGCCTTCCTCTCAGCAAACTGGTCTCAAGCTACTCAAGATCGTGTAAAACAGCATCATAATGATGAAACATTTTGAACAATCTGAATTTTCCAGTCTTGTCATACATTTTGAAGACATGTTGCATAAGAATCAGTATCTGTCAAACCCATACAGCCTCTCAGAACTTATTCTCATTTGCTTAATCAAGTTGCCTGGTCATTTAAGACATATTAGTTTGGCAGGACGTTGCAAAGACTACATCGAAGCTTTTCAGGGACTGTTGCAAGAATTGGAAATTGACACTGACAATCGCGGGACGCGATAACAGGAACACAGCAATTACAGGTCACATCTGTCACAATTCCGAGATGACAGAAATAATGACTGGACACGACAAGGCTATTCTTACAACGCAAATCGTGACCAAAATAGACACCACCCATATGACAACCGTTGGCAGACTAGTAACAATTACAAGGAAAGATCACCTCTGCGGTAATGACTATGACAGATACAATCATAGAAACAGACAATATGGGAACCAGAACCGTTATTATCAAGGGAGACAGAATAACTTCAGATGCAACTGTCCACCATGCAGTTACGACTCAGGGAGAAGTTCTCCATCATGTGACCGACAAGAAAGAAATTACAGAAACTATCGACGTGACGACAGACGATATAATCTTAACAACAGACCAGAATTTAATCAGAACTGGCAGGATTCAAACAGGGCAGGGCCCTCTCGACAAGGAGAATTTGTAGAAGTTAGATCTCCACATCCCAGTAACGATGCGCACTACAAAGGTAACAGACAATGAATCGCAGCGCAGGCAGCTACGTGCGCCAGCTGGCTCAGAGAAAAATAACATAGACACTTACTTTAAGAAAAATTGGAGCATTTGTAAGTAGGCTGTTTAGGTCTTTTTATTGGTAACGCCACCTCTGTATAAAAATCACTGGCTGTGCTGTGTGCAGTAGGTGGCTAGTTTGCATTGTTGTCTGCCATTGTAGTGTTGGGCAGCGGCAGCTGGATGTTAACAGCGCGTAGCGTTGCGCAGTTGGAGGTGAGCCGCCAGCAGTGGTGGATGTGGGGAGAGAGATGGCGGAGTTTTGTAATTTGTCATGAACTGCTATATATATTATGACTATCAAGGTAAATACATTATTTGTTCTCTATTAATATCTTTCATTTGCTAACTATCCCTATCAGTAGTTAGTGCCTTCAGTAGTTTGAATCTTTTATTTAGCTGGCAGTAGTGGCGTTCGCTGTACTGCAGTAGTTCGAGTAATGAAGATTTTTGTGAGGTAAGTGATTTCTGAAAGGTATAGTTTAATGTTACTCAGGGCCATTCTTTTGCAGGGATTTTTGAAAGTCAGATTGCGTTGCGCTAAAAATATTGTATGTCAGTTTAAGCACAGTCATGTATAAATTGTTCTAAGGGGACGTTTCATACATTCTTTACCGATGTATACCACATGATAATTGCGTTGAAGTTGAAACTCTGCGTACTAGGAAGAGTAAAGGACTGCACCACATCTCACACGTGAAACCGTTTATTGAGAGATAAGCTGCTTTTTAACTTTGTCTTTGCCATAAAATCTTTCACCTCACATTACTAGTACGCTTTGTCACACTTAGAAACTGTTAACATGCAACACTGTTTTAAAGTTATCTATCAGTCAAGAACCTAGGGAACTTATTTAGACAGTAATTACGAATGCATTGTTATAGTGAACAGGCGACAGTGTTACTGTGTGTACATTCTTCCTTGTTCGTTGCACGATTACGCAACGACTATAAGGCTTACGTACTTAGAACATATACTGGTACTGCTTATGAGATTTTAATGCGCCATTTTGATTTACTTGAAAATACATTCAGGATTTAAAGTACTTTCTGAAAGATACCAGATGACACAGTGGTTACTTTATCTGACAGCTAGACGATTATATCACGACGCTACTAATGAGAGACACAATTTATATTTTTGCTTTTGCGCTGTATCTGTTTTATATCTACGCCGTTTTTCTGAATTCTTCTGGAAAATAAAACATGTTTCAGTAGTAACTTTTGTGGTATAGCTACCATAAGACAGCCTTTTCTGTAGCACAACATTACGTTACAGTATACTACTTTCTTGATCATGGTAATGTATACAATAACTATGATATCTATACGCATAGCATTTCACTTTTGTTTATTACGAGGTAAGCACATTGACTTCTACAGAACTTTGCTTACGGACGACGATAATTACGACACTTGGCACATTTTTACCCCTAAGGTATGACAGAGATAATCTTACAACAAGACGCACAGGTTAACGTTACAGTACACGTGTTTGAGTGATTAATTTTGTACTTAAAACATTTATTTTTAAAGATTTTTGAATTACAAAGATACACAGAGGGTTTTCGGTGATACATTTCATTCCATTGCTGTAATCTGTAACACCTGAGGGTGTCATTATATTTATCCTCAGGGAGTGCACGCCTACTTTGTGTACTAAGTGTGTTGGAAGCGTTAGGAGCCCTAGCTAATATGGTATTTGCTTATACAACTTTACACATCGGTACCATATTTCTCTAACACAGAATTACACAGCTATCTGATCATCTCAGAGAGACTAACAATTTTTTTACTTCATCAGTGAATTCACAATTACGAAACTGTATTTCGTCTGTACTTTGTGAACTGTACATATTTTTTGGAACCATTGTGATACTATGAGAGCTTTGAATGATGTATTTTGTATGGGATAATGATTTTTGAAGTACTTTTGAGGTAGATGACTTTATTGAAACGAGCAGAGAGCATTTTTTTAAAGGTTTTGAAATTATTGAAAAAAAGCTGCGATGATTTTGAGATGTGATTGATCTGTTATGATGTTATTATTACGACGACGATGTGTATTAATGCTGTTGAGGTATGTCCATGAACCATGGACCTTGCCGTCGGTGGGGAGGCTTGCGTGCCTCAGCGATACAGATGGCCGAACCGTAGGTGCAACCACAACGGAGGGGTATCTGTTGAGAGGCCAGACAAACATGTGGTTCCTGAAGAGGGGCAGCAGCCTTTTCAGTAGTTGCAGCGGCAACAGTCTGGATGATTGACTGATCTGGCCTTGTAACATTAACCAAAACGGCTTTGCTGTGCTGGTACGGTGAACGGCTGAAAGCAAGGGGAAACTACAGCCGTAATTTTTCCCGAGGACATGCAGCTTTACTGTATGATTAAATGATGATGGTGTCCTCTTGGGTAAAATATTCTGGAGGTAAAATAGTCCCCCATTCGGATCTTTGGGCGGGGACTACTAAAGGGGACGTCATTATCAGGAGAAAGAAAACTGGCGTTCTACGGATCGGAGCGTGGAATGTCAGATCCTTTAATCGGGCAGGTAGGTTAGAAAATTTAAAAAGGGAAATGGATAGGTTAAAGCTAGATATAGTGGGGATTAGTGAAGTTTGGTGGCAGGAGGAACAAGACTTTTGGTCAGGTGATTACAGGGTTATAAAAACAAAATCAAATAGGGGTAATGCAGGAGTAGGTTTAATAATGAATAAACAAATAGGAATGCGGGTTAGCTACTACAAACAGCATAGTGAACGCATTATTGTGGCCAAGATAGACACAAAGCCCATGCCTACTACAGTAGTACAAGTTTATATGCCAACTAACTCTGCAGATGATGAAGAAATTGAAGAAATGTATGACGAGATAAAAGAAATTATTCAGGTAGTGAAGGGAGACAAAAAATGTAATAGTCATGGGTGACTGGAATTCGTCAGTAGGAAAAGGGAGAGAAGCAAACATAGTAGGTGAATATGGATTGGAGGGAAGAAATGAAAGAGGAAGCCGCCTTGTAGAATTTTGCACAGAGCATAACTTAATAATCGTAGCTAACACTTGGTTCAAGAATCATAAAAGAAGGTTGTATACCTGGAAGAATCCTGGAGATACTAAAAGATATCAGATAGATTATATAATGGTAAGACAGAGATTTAGGAACCAGGTTTTAAATTGTAAGACATTTCCAGGGGCAGATGTGGATTCTGACCACAATCTATTGGTTATGAACTGCAGATTGAAACTGAAGAAACTGCAAAAAGGTGGGAATTTAAGGAGATGGGACCTGGATAAACTGACTAAACCAGAGGTTCTACAGAGTTTCAGGGAGAGCATAAGAAAACAACTGACAGGAATGGGGGAAACAGAAACCATAGAAGAAGAATGGTTAGCTCTGAGGGATGAAGTAGTGAAGGCAGTAGAGGATCAAGTAGGTAAAAAGAGGAGGGCTAGTAGAAATTCTTGGGTAACAAAGAAATATTGAATTTAATTGATGAAAGGAGAAAATATAAAAATGCAGTAAATGAAGCAGGCAAAAAGAAACTCAAACGTCTCAAAAATGAGATCGACAGGAAGTGCAAAATGGCTAAGCAGGGATGGCTAGAGGACAAATGTAAGGATGTAGACGCTTACCTCACTAGGGGTAAGATAGATACTGCCTACAGCAAAATTAAAGAGACCTTTGGAGAAAACAGAGCCACTTGTAGGAATATCAAGAGTTCAGATGGAAACCCAGTTCTAAGCAAAGAAGGAAAAGCAGATAGATGAAGATGAAATGGGAGATACGATACTCGGTGAAGAGTTTGACAGAGCACTGAAAGACCTGAGTCGAAACAAGGCCCCGGGAGTAGACAACATTCCATTAGAACTACTGATGGCCTTGGAAGAGCCAGTCATGACAAAACTCTACCATCTGGTGAGCAAGATGTATGAGACGGGCGAAATACCCTCAGACTTCAAGAAGAATATAATAATTCCAATCCCAAAGAAAGCAGGTGTTGACAGATGTGAAAATTACCGAACTATCAGTTTAATAAGTCACAGCTGCAAAATACTAACGTGAATTCTTTACAGACGAATGGAAAATCTGGTAGAAGCAGACCTCAGGGAAGATCAGTTTGGATTCCGTAGAAATGTTGGAACACGTGAGGCAATACTAACCTTACGACTTATCTTAGAAGAAAGATTAAGAAAAGGCAAACCTACGTTTCTAGCATTTGTAGGCTTAGAGAAAGCTTTTGACAATGTTAACTGGAATGCTCTCTTTCAATTTCTGAAGGCGGCAGAGGTAAGTCTTGAAAGGAGGATATAAGATGAACATCAACAAAAGCAAAACGAGGATAATGGAATGTAGTCAAATTAAATCGGGTGATGCTGAGGGAATTAGTTTAGGAAATGAGACACTTAAAGTAGTAAAGGAGTTTTGCTATTTAGGGAGTAAAATAACTGATGATGGTCGAAGTAGAGAGGATATAAAATGTAGACTGGCAATGACAAGGAAATCGTTTCTGAAGAAGAGAAATTTGTTAACATCGAGTATAGATTTAAGTGTCAGGAAGTCGTTTCTGAAAGTATTTGTATATAGTGTAGTCATGTATGGAAGTGAAACATGGACAATAACTAGTTTGGACAAGAAGAGAATAGAAGCTTTCGAAATGTGGTGCTACAGATGAATGCTGAAGATAAGGTGGATAGATCACCTAACTAATGAGGAGGAATTGAATAGGATTGGGGAGAAGAGAAGTTTGTGGCAGAACTTGACTAGAAGAAGGGATCGGTTGGTAGGACATGTTTTGAGGCATTAAGGGATCACAAATTTAGCATTGGAGGGCAGCGTGGAGGGTAAAAATCGTAGAGGGAGACCAAGAGATGAATACACTAAGCAGATTCAGAAGGATGTAGGCTGCAGTAGGTACTGGGAGATGAAGAAGATTGCACAGGATAGAGTAGTATGGAGAGCTGCATCAAACCAGTCTCAGGACTGAAGACCACAACAAACAAACGAGGTATGTTTATGATCAATAAGCTGATGCTATATGAGGAATGTGATTACATGTTTAAATGTGATTTATTTTTCTTGTTGCTGCACATTGGCTCATATTAGTTGTAATGCTGCATTTGCTTTGATAATTTAGATATACTGCTGCTTGCTTTCCCAATTTACATTTTTTTGTCATTGCTGTTTGTGTTAATTTGTTTGGTGGTGCTGCATTGCCTCGTCCCTTAGTGTATATATCTGAGCTCAGTAGATTTAGGTTAGCTTAAGAGTGGAGGGGGAGGGATGCTATATAAGAAGCTAACTATGAAGAATAGGGAAAGAATGCATTTGGAAGTTATATGTAAAAGATTCGGGCCAAAATGAATATTGTACAATGAAAAATAATTATTTTGAAAGAGGACATGAACAAAACAGTAGGGTTTAGGGACAACAGGTAAAGGTAGGACTTTTTGGGAATAATGATGAACTGAGGGAGATCTCTAAGAAGTAAAGAAAGTTTTGTTTGCAAATCAAATACGATAAATACTGCAGTACCAAATGTCACACTGAAAACAAACCCTGTCCTTTCCTTTCGTGTTATTCCGATATGTGTTTGTGTACTCTTGTGTATTTGTGTTCTTCCTGTCTTTATGTGTTTAATTGATAAGAGATACGTTGTAAAAATTTTCTAATAATATGTTATTTACTTTGTAAAGATGTTTAGTCATTATTTATTCTGTTCTGTTTTAATGCTTATGTGTGAAGTTAATGTGTCGAAAGTATTCACCTTTTTAATTTATTCACTTATGTCATAACTCCTGTAACACTGATGCATGTTTATTTCTAGACTTCTGTAAAGCCTGTATTACTACCAATGTTATCTGTATTACTACGTTCCTTAATGATGTTTTCTGTACCTTTGTAACTGTATTCTCATGTCGGTGGCTATGTAAGAAGGCTGTTTAGGTTGTTATGTTGGTAACGCCACGTAGCGCTCTGTATGGTCACTGACTGTGCTGTGTGCAGTCTGTGGCTGGTTTGCATTGTTCGAATATTTGCTATTGTAGCGTTGGGCGGTTGGATGTGAACAGCGCGTAGCGTTGCGCAGTTGGAGGTGAGCCGCCAGCAGTGGTGGATGTGGGGAGAGAGATGGCAGAGTTTTGAGAGCGGACGATCTGGACATGTGTCCGTCAGAAAAAGGAAATTTGTGAGACTGGATGTCATGAACACTATTAAGGTAAATACATTGTTTGTTCTCCAGCAAAATCTTTCATTTGCTAACTATGCCAATCAGTAGTTAGTGCCTTCAGTAGTTAGAATCTTTTATTTAGCTGGCAGTATTGGCACTCGCTGTATTGCAGTAGTTCGATTAACGAACTTTTGTCAGGTAAGTGATTCATGAAAGGTATAGTTTACTGTTAGTCAGGGCCATTCTTTTGTAGGGATTATTGAAAGTCAGATTGCCTTGCGCTAAAAATATTGTGTGTCAATTCAATGTTGATCAGAATAAGTAAAGAGAGAAATATCTAAGAACGTTCAGTTTTGCTCAGCTGCTTGAAAATCAAATAACGTAAGTAGTTTACCAGCACAGTAATTCATAATTTTTCTAAGGGGACGTTTCAGTGTGACAGTGATAGTTGCATGCTTCGTGCATAGATCTTTTCACAGATGCAGGAATCTCATATAGCTTTCACTTGTCGTTATTTGTGTTTTCGTTTGAACCATGCGTGCAACAGCCTTGCTTCCTCACCATCTTCTGAATTTCGTTATTAAACCATGGTAGATCTTTCTCGTCCTTCATCCACTTACTAGGCCATAACTCTCCAGAACATGATTTACATTCTTCTTAAAGTTTACCTCTAATTCCTCCGCATTCATATTCTGGAACTAAGTGGTGTAAGTTCACTGTCTCAGTGAGATGCTAACAACTGCTTATCTACTCTGTCTAGCAGAAACACTCTTCTAATCATCTTGACTGATTTATCAACTTACTGAACACTTTTGTTAATTTTTTATGAAATCTGAAGATACGTAACCATTTTAAACGGTTAACAGATCCTGACGGGCTTCATCATTTAAGTTGTTACACAGTGCTCGCCCGCATCTCGTGGTCGTGCGGTAGCGTTCTCGCTTCCCACGCCCGGGTTCCCGGGTTCGATTCCCGGCGGGGTCAGGGATTTTCTCTGCCTCGTGATGGCTGGGTGTTGTGTGATGTCCTTCGGTTAGTTAGGTTTAAGTAGTTCTAAGTTCTAGGGGACTGATGACCATAGATGTTAGGTCCCATAGTGCTCAGAGCCATTTGAACACAGTGCTCGTTTGGACACCACTGAGCACTTCGACTCGGCTTAAGCTCAGCGCAGCCAGATCTCCACCAAGAAACACTCGCTTTCAGACTCTTCGTTCAGTACTTATAGATCCGGCTGCTCCATTCGCGAAGATGGTTTTCGCAATTTGGACAGAATCAATGAATTCAGCCCGCCTACTGTCCTCTTTACACTGTACATTGCAAATCTGAGTGAAGAAATTCCAAACACAGTGTTGTTTATATTACTGTCTCCCTGTTCATGGAACCACAAGAAGAATGCTATTTCCACCTGCTCGTTTTGGGAAAGTAGTCGTTACTCCACACTATTTCACCTCTAATAACACAGCCTGTGGGAGAGCGAAAGATGCTGCTTACGTGCTTTCATTTCTGTCATTGGAAAGCCTAAACGGAACAGTCATCTGAATTTTACAATATTCATTAATATTTTGTTTATGTTCTGTGTATCAACCTCACCTCTTACCCTCGCATGGAATAGGAAATCGTATTTTTCTGTTGTTTGTATTAGTTTTTGTGTTAAGAAGTTCTCTAAGGACGACTGAGTGCAATAGAATAAAATTTTAATTTAAAGTTAAATTTGTTACATTGTTTGAGAATTGTACAAGTGTAAAAGAACATCGTCAGTTGGTGCTTTTAGCTTCGTGTGGTAGACAAACGACAAACGGAAAGAAACACTGTAATTACTACACCACGCTGCCGTCACACAGTGTTGTCATTTCAGCTTCGGTAACAGTCGCGTGTGACTGTCTCCATTATTGTTACTGTTCATGACACTTCTTCAGTGCAGACATTATTTTACGACACCATAAAGGTAGTCAACTGTTCTATAAACACTTATCTTCGTCATTTATCACAGATAAGAAACATAATACAAATCTGTAGAGTGCTGCAACAATTTTCTTCATGGAATATAAGGCGCACAGAAAGCCTACGTTTAACTGGAGCCTGTAGGTAGCGCTGCCGTCCGCTTGCTAAGATCGATAGCAACATGTCACCGTGCTGAGAATGGCCTGCTGACACAAGTGTAAGCAAATTCATCACCAACTGTAGTGTCTCTGGCAGCAGCTGCTGTAGACAGAGCCGGCTGCTGTGGCCGTGCTGTTCTAGGCACTTCAGTCTGGAACCGCGTGACCGCTACGGTCGCAGGTTCGAATCCTGCCTCGGGCGTGGATGTGTGTGATGTCCTTAGGTTAGTTAGGTTTAAGTAGTTCTAAATTCTAGGGGACTGATGACCACAGATGTTAAGTCCCATAGTGCTCAAAGCCATTTTGATTTTCTTTTTTTTCCTTTTTTTGCTGTAGACAGAGCCGAGGCGGATGGAGACCACGTCGCCAGTGCGAGTCTGCTGGCCTGGCGCCAGTGGTAGATCAGCTTTCGCCGCGGGGAGTGATCTCCCTCCACAGGCAGCCAGTGCACCCTGCCGCTGTCCCCGTACAAGTTGGCGAACCCTGCTGCCTCCCAGTTGCTGGGGCTGTACAGACATTCTGCCAGTAAACCAGTCAGCATCTGGAATTATAGAACACAAGTCACAAGAAACCCTCAAAGTCCAGAGAAGAGAAACCATAAACAATACACTTACAGGTTATAGCAGCGACACCTCCATTTTTTAAAAAAAGGACTAAGTAAAACACATCGAATTTTCTTCAATTATATCTGAATAACAAACTGAAAAAGAAACTGTCAATATGTTCCGATACATTCATGAATTCCATGAAAATACACTACTAGCCATTAAAATTGCTACAAAATGCAGATGATAAACGGGTATTCATTGGACAAATATACTAGAACTGACACGTGATTACATTTTCACGCAATTTGGGTGCATAGATCCTGAGAAATCAGTCCCCGGAACGACCACCTCTGGCCGTAATAACGGCCCTGATACCCTGGGCATTGAGTCAAACAGAGCTTGGATGACGTGTACAGGTACAGCTGCCCATGCAGCTTCAACACGATACCACAGTTCATCAAGAGTAGTGACTGGCGTATTGTGACGAGCCAGTTGCTCGGCCAGCATTGACCAGACGTTTTCAGTTGATGAGAGATCTGGAGAATGTGCTTGCCAGGGCAGCAGTCGAACATTTTCTGTATCCAGAAAGGCCCGTACTGGACCTGCCACATGCGGTCGTGCATTATCCTGCTGAAATGTAGGGTTTCGCAAGGATCGAATGAAAGGTAGAGCCACGGGTCGTAACACATCTGAAATGTAACGTCCACTGTTCAAAGTGCCGTCAATGCGAACAAGAGGTGGCCGAGACGTGTAACCAGTGGCACCCCACGCCATCACGCCGGGTGATACGCCAGTATGGTGGTGACGAATACACGCTTCCAATGTGCGTTCACCGCGATGTCGCCAAACATGGATGCGCCCATCATGATGCTGTAAACAAAACCTGGATTCATCCGAAAAAATGACGTTTTGCCATTCATGCACCCAGGTTCGTCGTTGAGTACACCATCGCAGGTGGTCCTGTCTGTGATGCAGCGTCAAGGGTAACCGCAGCCATGGTCTCCGAGCTGATAGTCCATGCTGCTGCAAACGTCGTCGAACTGTTCGTGCAGATGGTTGTTGTCTTGCAAACATCCCCATCGGTTGACTCAGGGATCGAGACGTGGCTGCACGATCCGTTACAGCCATGCGGATAAGATGCCTGTTATCTCGACTGCTAGTGATACGAGGCCGTTGGGATCCAGCACGGCGTTCCGTATTACCCTCCTCAATCCACCGATTCCATATTCTGCTAACAGTCATTGGATCTCGGCCAACGAGAGCAGCAATGTCGCGATACGATGAACCTTACACGAGGCATCACAACAACGTTTCACCAGGCAACGCCAGTCAACTGCTGTTTCTGTATGAGAAATCGGTTGGAAACGTCCCTCATGTCAGCACGTTGTAGGTGTCGCCACTGGCGCCAACCTTGTGTAAATGTTCTGAAAAGCTAATCATTTGCATATCACAGCATCTCCTTCCTGTCGGTTAAATTTCGCGTCTGTAGCACGTCTTCTTCGTCGTGTAGCAATTTTAATGGCCAGTAGTGTATTTTAGTTCCACAAATTTGTGGCAGCGGCATTACACGGTCTGGCGGTGTAACGATTCATCAGGATTCTTGCATGCTTCATATATTCAGCACTTGACATCCATGCAAATACTTATAAGGGACGTGTTCCAAAGAAAAGCGGATGGAAACAAACAACCTGACAGGATATTTGTCACCCCCTTAAAAAGATCACACTGAACGTTTGGAGAGCTCTGGACGGGATAGTATTGATACAAGGTTGTCATGTGACCCTCCACAAGGACTTAACTTGTGGCAGTGAAGTGGTGTATATGATGTAAGTCGATTATGTGGAATAATCGCAATAAGGTAAGGTTGGTCAACGTGCCAGGAAGCAGCAATCGTGTTGCGACGTGCCCCTGGCCATACTGTGAATGAAGTTGCCCGAGCTTCTGGTGCATCATGGCAGAGTGTTACAACAAGTGGTGTACCACAAGTGGGCAGCGATCGAAAGCACTTCTACATCTACATCTACATCTACATTGATACTCCGCAAGCCACCCAACGGTGTGTGGCGGAGGGCACTTTACGTGCCACTGTCATTACCTCCCTTTCCTGTTCCAGTCACGTATGGTTCGCGGGAAGAACGACCGTCTGAAAGCCTCCGTGCGCGCTCTAATCTCTCTAATTTTACATTCGTGATCTCCTCGGGAGGTATAAGTAGGGGGAAGCAATATATTCGATACCTCATCCAGAAACGCACCCTCTCGAAACCTGGACAGCAAGCTACACCGCGATGCAGAGCGCCTCTCTTGCAGAGTCTGCCACTTGAGTTTATTAAACATCTCCGTAACGCTATCACGGTTACCAAATAACCCGGTGACGAAACGCGCCGCTCTTCTTTGGATCTTTTCTATCTCCTCCGTCAACCCGACCTGGTACGGATCCCACACTGATGAGCAATACTCAAGTATAGGTCGAACGAGTGTTTTGTAAGCCACCTCCTTTGTTGATGGACTACATTTTCTAAGCACTCTCCCAATGAATCTCAACCTGGTACCCGCCTTACCAACAATTAATTTTATATGATCATTCCACTTCAAATCGTTCCGTACGCATACTCCCAGATATTTTACAGAAGTAACTGCTACCAGTGTTTGTTCCGCTATCATATAATCATACAATAAAGGATCCTTCTTTCTATGTATTCGCAATACATTACATTTGTCTATGTTAAGGGTCAGTTGCCACTCCCTGCACCAAGTGCCTATCCGCTGCAGATCTTCCTGTATTTCGCTACAATTTTCTAATGCAGCAACCTCTCTGTATACTACAGCATCATCCGCGAAAAGCCGCATGGAACTTCCGACACTATCTACTAAGTCATTTATATATATTGTGAAAAGCAATGGTCCCATAACACTCCCCTGTGGCACGCCAGAGGTTACTTTAACGTCTGTAGACGTCTCTCCATTGATAACAACATGCTGTGTTCTGTTTGCTAAAAACTCTTCAATCCAGCCACACAGCTGGTCTGATATTCCGTAGGCTCTTACTTTGTTTATCAGGCGACAGTGTGGAACTGTATCGAACGCCTTCCGGAAGTCAAGATAAATAGCATCTACCTGGGAGCCTGTATCTAATATTTTCTGGGTCTCATGAACAAATAAGGCGAGTTGGGTCTCACACGATCGCTGTTTCCGGAATCCATGTTGATTCCTACATAGTAGATTCTGGGTTTCCAGAAATGACATGATACGCGAGCAAAAAACATGTTCTAAAATTCTACAAGAGATCGACGTAAGAGATATAGGTCTATAGTTTTGCGCATCTGCTCGACGACCCTTCTTGAAGACTGGGACTATCTGTGCTCTTTTCCAATCATTTGGAACCCTCCGTTCCTCTAGAGACTTGCGGTAGACGGCTGTTAGAAGGGGGGCAAGTTCTTTCGCGTACTCTGTGTAGAATCGAATTGGTATCCCGTCAGGTCCAGAGAGCCAAAGTGGAGCAGCTGGCTGTTACGTTTTAAGAAGTGTTGCTTTCGACACAAGAAGCGTGTGTAGTCATTTCCTTGTACTATTTTGTTTACTCGATTGACGATTCTTTAGCTCTCTGTGGAGTCTGACACACATTACAGACACGGGAGAATACTTGAGTCGCACTTCTGTTCCAGACTAGTGAGCAAACAGGAATGTTGACTCGTGTTCAGTCTTGTCGTGAAGTAATTTCAGACCTGGGAGTTTGCGGACGGCATATTGCGTCAAGTGAGAAGGCAGAGAATTGCGGGTACGCCACGTACATCATTTGCACTGCGGACAACGCCCCAAAGAGCAGATAATTGGTGCAGTACAACTGCTGGGCGTACTTCAGTAGGTGATATGCGCACTCCGGTTCAGCGGAAACGGTTACAATAAATTTGTTGAGTTCCATTTGCTTGAAACTTCCTGGCAGATTAAAACTATGTGCCGGACCGAGACTTGAACTCCGGACCTTTGTCTTTCGCGGGCAAGTGCTCTACCGTCTGAGCTACCCAAGCACGACACATGCCCTGTGCTCTCAGCTCCACTTCTGCCAGTACCTCGTCTCCTACTTTCCAAACTTTACAGGAGCTCTCCAGCAGAACTAACACTCCTGAAAGAAGGGTATTGTGGAGACATGGCTGAGAAACTTCCTGGCAGATTAAAACTGTGTGCCGGACTGAGACTCGTACTCGGGACCTTTGCCTTTCGCGGGCAAGTGCTCTACCATCTGCTTGTCCACTGAGCGTTTTCTCTGAAAGTGCCAGTCGGAGTGCAGGTTTTCTGTTTCTCACCACTAACCAGTATCAGCGAACTTCGTGTCCGTCTGATAATGTGGGGCCACAGTCTGAGGCGAAACAGTGTTCTGCCAGTCTCGATATTACATGTAGGGTAGAATCCGATATAGACTGTGTATTTCAGATTGATACAACTTCTGCATTCTACGTTGTTTTTTTTTGTATTTTGAGAATAAACAAGTTACACAATCCCGATGTGATTTATTGAAGTAGCAGCCCGACGATAAGAATGATCGGTTTGATGTGTTAAACTGTAATAAAAGGAAATCCCTAGGTGTAGGTTGTTGTCGATTACAGGGTCAGTTTACTCATTGATAGACGTGAGAATTCCATTGTGGACGCATCAGGCAGCCACACAGAGACACACCGTATGTTACCAACACTACGTGGTTACAGTATCGCTGCCTCCGTTGTGCACAGCCTATTACTAAAGTGGGCTATATTACAAATAGCAATAATTGAAGAAGTAATTTCAAACCATTTACAGATCAAAACATATCTCACATTCAAACAAGAATATTAAATTCGAAGGGCTTGTAGGGAGATATGCCTCATAGATTGATTTAGCTTGGGCTAGACTCACAGATTAGTAACTCTTTTTCCCAAAATTCTGGAAACAACATTTTAGTTCCAGACCGTACGTGACGCTGAAATTTCATAAACTCGAGCCCGTACGGAAGCGTATAAGTGGTCATCTATACCACGCGAAGGTAATGAAATCAATGAAGGTACACTAGTAATATTTATACAATACCTGTTCTCTGGCACACGATGCGTAGTGGGTTTTCAAGTGCAAACGTACATATAAACGAAAAGTCACTGTGACCATGAGTCAAGAAACTGCAACAGTTTCTTCTGTGCCTGTACACAGCAACTTCATTTCCTTTCTACTTAAATTTTGGTCATTTTCGTTTATCAAACGGCTCGAGGAAATGGAGTAGAGGTAGGATAATTGCCACAGTGTAGACAACAACACTGAGTTTAAATGCTGTTAGCGTTAAGTACGGGGCGAAAGGCTACTGCTCCAGTTTTTGTCATCATACCCGTTTTCGAGTGTTCTGTTACGCCTCAGATGAAGTCAGTGAATACAGGAAAATTTTTACAAGGACCGATCAAAAGTTTCCGTTTCAAGACTGTACGCTCCAAGTTTGGTACGCCAGTCGAGCGAAATCGCCTTCAACGTTTATCCAATCACCCTGTCGACGCACCAGGTTAAAGATACCCATTTGGTAAAACACCGTGTACTGTAGCGTGATGACATACGTAACTGCTTGCTGCGCATCCTCGTCCGACATGAATCTTCGACTCTTCAGGGTCTTTCTCAAATGTGCTAAGGCGTGATAATTGTATGGGAAGAGATTAGAAATGTAGGGAGGGTGTTTGAGTGACTCCAAGAGTTGACGCAACTTCAGCCTTAAGACATTTGCTGCATTGGGACGTCCATTACAATGAAGCAGCAGCATCTGTTGACAGAATTCCCATTCCATGGTGGTCGTTTTCGAGAGACATGTTGCCCCATACACATTCTTTAAATGTTTCAAATGTTCAAATGTGTGGGAAATCTTATGGGACTTAACTGCAAATGTCATCAGTCCCTAAGCTTACACACTACTTAACGTAAATTATCCTAAGGACAAACACACACACCCATGCCCGAGGGAGGACTCGAACCTCCGCCGGGACCGGCCGCACAGTCCGTGACTGCAGCGCTTCATATGTTTCAAATGGCTCTAAGCACTATGGGATTGATCATCTGAGGTCATCAGTCCCTTAGACTTGGAACTACTTAAACGTAACTAACCTAATGACGTCACACACATCCATGCCCGAGGCGGGATTCAAAGCTGAGACCGTAGCAGCCGTGTGATTCCGAACTGAAGCGCCTAGAACCGCTCGGCCACAGCGGCCAACCTTCTTCATTTTTCCGATGGATTTCTACTGATGGTTGTTCTACGACAGCCAAGAAAAGAGTAACAGCACGTTGGTCCTATTTGGGCGCATTTGGTGATAATATCACCGTAGTTCATTTTTCATCATTTACCGCACACACGTCGAAAAGACATGAATGCCATACAATTTCTGCCCCACATTTCGGTGCTTATAGACGCGCATCAGAGTCACACTACGTTGCATACACGCTGCAGCAACGCACTCCAACGGAAGCTTTCTGGTCGCCCCTTATGGATGACCTGTTCGGGTTGCAAGAAGAACCAGAAATATGTATCATTTGGGAGCACTTTAATTGATGTTTCGTCATAGTGGCCAATGAGTTCAAAATGCATGGCATTTAGGAACTTTAAGCAAGAGTAGCTGAAAGATTCGGCATATAAAACACTATGCGTCATTTCATGACTTCTAGTTCCTCTGTACAAACATATGCACTTTTAAATATTAATTTTTGTTGTGTCCTCAACTACGTCTACATCTGCAGACATATTCCAAGAGCTACTGTACCCCGCCGCGCGGGATTAGCCGAGCGGTTTAAAGCGCTGCAGTCATGGACTGTGCAGCTGATCCCGGCGGAGGTTCGAGTCCTCCCTCGGGCATGGGTGTGTGTTTGTCCTTAGGATAATTTAGGCTAAGTAGTGTGTAAGCTTAGGGAGTGATGACCTTAGCAGTTGAGTCCCATAAGATTTCACACACATTTGATTTTTTTTCTACTGTACCCTGCATGTGTGAGGACACCTTTCACCTGATCACATTCTGCAATAAGCTTTTCACATGAGCGATAAAAAGACGACCGTCTGTATGTCTCCGCACATGGCCTAATCTCTCTTATGCTGTTCTCTTCGACACCTTTGTTAGGTATGAGAGGGATTCCGTAGAACTGTTACACAGCCTATCTTCAGAAAATATTCTTGAATTAGACCAGCAGAGTTCCGAGGGAACAACGTCGCTCATATTGCAGCTATTCCCAAGTAAGCTCCTTGAACATAGCTGTTCCATACTGTTTTTTTTTTCGGCATCTTCCGTCACGCAGACTTCGTAAGAACCCCAAATAGATTACGAATACTCCTGAATGGGTTAAGCTAGAGTTTTGTATGTTTTCCTATCAGATGCGTCCACTTTCTAATTCTTTCACCATATCGAATAACAATGGGCTCTTTCAATGAAATGTGATTTGAGCCAGTACACATCGACTTCTACATCTGCTTCTGTACATTATGGTGTGTGGCGGAGGCCGCTTTGTATGCCAGTCTCACGTCCCCCTCGCCGTTCCAGTCATGTCTGATGTACCAGAAAAACGATTGTTGGTAAGCCTCGGTATGAGTTTGAATTCCTCTAATCTTATCTTCATAGTCTTTTAGCGACATATATTTGGAAATAAGCAATATATTGACTGACACTTCTAGGAAACTACGTTGACAAAATTTTAACAGTAAACCACACTGTGATGCACAACGAGTCTCTTGCAGCGTCTGACACTAGATGTGGAGGAGCATCTCAGTCATGCATTATCCCCTACTAAATGGACCTGTGACGAAATGCGCTACTCTACTTAGCATATTCTCATTTCCTCTGTTAATTCTTTCTGGTGCAGGTTTTACACTGACAAGCAATATTCGATTATCATTCGGACAAGGGTTTCGTAAGCTACTTCCTTTGAGGGTAGATTATGGTTCCTGAGACTTCTCTCAGCGAGTATGACAGTCATTTACCTTTCCTACGATTTGTTTTATGTAGGAGTTTCCCTTCCAGTCGCTCCATACACATACATGCAGGTATGTAATGGATGTGACTGCCTCGAGCACTTGTTATGAAATTTCAATTAGTCTTTCCGCCAATTTATGCTAAATATATTACATTTGTTTATGTTGAGGCTTAACGGCCAATATCTACACCAAGAATCGATCCCCTGGGGTTCTCCAAGAACTCTGATACAATTTTCCAGCATTCTGACTTCTCTGTAAATAACACCTTCATCCACAAACAACCTAATGGGACTTTCAACTTTATCCTTTACATCATATGCGTATATTGTCCTTTAACACTCACTTGGGTTAAGACTGACATTTCTGCCGTATCTGAAGATTACTCTCCGTTAAAAATAACATATTGTGTTCTGTTTTCTAGAAACTCTTCGATTCATTTACAAAACTGGTATGGAATTCCGTGCGTTCGTGTTTTGTTCGTTAGGCGACAGTATGGATCTATACTGAATGCCTTCCTTAAGTCAAGGAACAAGGTATAAAAGTGGTTCTCGTGGACGAACAAAGCAATGTCAACTTCATACAATCGTTTTTGCGGATACCTTATTAATTCCTACACAGATGGTTTTCGGTGTCTAGAGACGTAGTAAAATGCGACCATACAGCCTATAGTTGTGTATATTCCTTTATCGACCGACCTTTTGTGAAAGCGATAATGACCGACACATACTTCGAGCCACTAGGAACGTTTCGTTTCTCCAACGACTAGCGCAGAACTACTTTAGCGATATGAGCTAGTTCCGTCTCATAGTCAATACAGTGTCGTACATATATCCCATCATATCCTGTCGTCTTTCCTCTTTTGAGCGATTCTAGCTACTTTTCCATCCTGCGGTCACTTATTTCTGTATTTGTCATTTCGATGTTCGTGCGAGGATTGCAAGAGGGAACCACAGTACGATGTTTTCCAGGGAAACAATTTGCAGAAAGGAATTTAATGTTTCTGTCTTCTGTCTGTCATCCTCTGTTTCGATGCCATTTTAGTCACTGCGAGCCTAGACATATGGCTTCGATTCCTTTACTGACTTAAAACACCATTATAATATTTTAGGATTTTCTGCCACATCGATAGTAGAATTTTACTTTAAGCTTCTGTGAAGTCTTCATGCACACCTTTCTTTGCGATCATTTCGGCCTCGTTTAGTTTTTCTTTGTTTACGAAGTTTTCGCAACTTTTCAATCCGAAGAGTGTCTAAGCTTTCTAACACGGCTATTCAACAAGGAATTCCGGGAGATACTCCGTATGATCGTATCGCTGTTAATAGTCGGCACACCATTCCAGCGACGAAAGCGCTTTGGAAATGTGGAAAGATGCAATCGATCTTTTCACCCAGTTCTATTACTTGCAGTAGAATTGTATGTGATAAAGTGAGGTGTCTTTCGCACGAGTAGTGTTTTTCAAACCAGTCGGAGAGAAATTTGTTGTCCTCAAAGAATGTCGTATTTTCGAGCTTATAGTTTGCTCCAATATTGTTCCACAGATACCGATATCGTTCTGTAGCTATGTAACTTCCTTGCAGATGAGACCGATCCGCACTCCTTTCCAGTGACCTGTAGTACTCTTGATTAATACAAAGGGTGGACAAAAATAAGGAAAAACCAAAAGCAATATATTACCATAGCTAATACAGTGAAAGGAATCCTTTGGCCTACAGAACACTTTCCAATCGTCTCGGAATTGATAAACACAAGTCCTGTAATGTCTTCAATAACATTTCGTACTGCACAACCGGCCGTTAAAGTTGCTACACCACGAAGATGACGTGCTACAGACGCGAAATTTAACCGACAGGAAGAAGATGTTGTAATATGCAAATGATTAGCTTTTCAGAGCTATCACACAAGGTTGGCGCTGGTGGCGACACCTACAACGTGCTGACATAAGGAAAGTTTCCAACCGATTTCTCATACACAAACAGCAGTTGACCGGCATTGCCTCGTGAAACGTTGTGATGCCTCTTGTAAGGAGGAGAAATGCGTCCCATCACGTTTGCGACTTTGATAAAGGTCGGATTGTAGCCTATCGCGATTGCGGTTTATCGTATCGCGACATTGCTGGTCGCGTTGGTCGAGATCCAATGACTGTTAGCAGAATACGAAATCGGTGTGTTCAGGAGGGTAACGCGGAACGCCGTGCTGGCTCCCAACGGCCTCGTATCACTAGCAGTCGAGATGACAGGCATCTTAACCGCATGGCTGTAACGGATCGTGCAGCCACGTCTCTATCCCTGAGTCAACAGATGGGGACGTTTGCAAGACAACAACCATCTGCACGAACAGTTCGACGACGTTTGCAGCAGCATGGACTATCAGCTCGGCGACCATGGCTGGGGTTACCCTTGACGCTGCATCACAGACAGGAGCGCCTGCGATGGTGTACTGCCGGCCGGAGTGGCCGAGCGGTTCTAGACGCTACAGTCTGGAACCGCGTGACCACTACGGTTGCAGGTTCGAATCCTGCCTCGGGCATGTATGTGTGTGATGTCCTTACGTTAGGTACATTTAAGTAGTTCTAAGTTCAAAGGGACTGATGACATCAGAAGTTAAGTCTCATAATGCTCAGAGCCATTTGAACCATTTTGATGGTGTACTCAACGACGAACCTGGGTGCACGAATGGCAAAACGTCATTTTTTCTGATAAATCCAGGTTCTGTTTACAGCATCATGATGGTCGCATGCGTGTTTGGCGGCGTCACAGGGAAGGCACATTGGAAGCGCGTATTCGCCATCGCCATACTGGCGTATCACCCGGCGTAATGGTATGGGATGCCATTGGTTACACGTCTTGGTCACCTCTTGTTCGCATTGACGGCACTTTGAACAGTGGACGTTACATTTCGATTCCTGTGAAACACTACATTTGAGCAGGATAATGCACGACCGCATGTTGCAGGTCCTGTACGGGCCTTTCTGGATACAGAAAATGTTCGACTGCTGCACTGGCAAGCACACTCTCCAGATATCTCACCAACTGAAAACGTCTGGTCAATGCTGGCCGAGCAACTGGCTCGTCACAATACGCCAGTTACTACTCTTGATGAACTGTGGTATCGTGTTGAAACTGCATGGGCAGCTGTGCCTGTACACGCCATCCAAGCTGTGTTTGACTCAATGCCCAGGCGTATCAAGGCCGTTATTACGGCCAGAGGTGGTTGTTCTGGGTATTGATTTCTCAGGATCTATGCACCCAAATTGCGTGAAAATGTAATCACGTGTCAGTTCTAGTATAATATATTTGTCCAATGAATACCCGTTTATCATCTGAATTTCTTCTTGGTGTAGCAATTTTAATGGCTAGTAGTATATTATTCCTACAGGAAAGTGGAAAGTTGAGGTAACAATGGTGGAGGTGGATAGCGATCACACACCATTCTCTCCAAGCGCTCAGTCATTTTTAGATTTGGTGACTGTGGTGGCCAGGGGAAGTGCTACGATTCATCGTCGTGCTCACAAAACCAGTCCTGGGCGATGCGAGCTTGTGAGCAGGGCCCTGTCGTCTTGGAACACGACATCCCCACTGGAGAACAAACATTGCACCATGGGATGCAGCTAATCAGGCCAAAATGAACACATAATCTTTGGGAGTTGTGCAGTGTCTCAGAGTACCCATGGGGCCCCATGGAGTACCACGGTACGGCTTCCAAAATCATCACCAAACCCCAGCCATATTTTGCTCTTAGGACGTAAATTCGGCCGTAAGTTGGAAACAGTCTGACCAAATGACTTCTTCCATTGCTCCATAGTCCAGATTATATGGCTTCCTCTCGTCGTTTTCCTCTTATGGGAATTTGCATAACTAATGAGTGGTTTTGGATTTGCAGCTCACCCTACAATTCCTTACTTATGGAGCTCCTTCGTCTCGTTTCGTGGTGGCAGAGTACGCGAGTGGGGCATTCAGTTCTGCAGTTAACTTTTGCAGTGGTCCTCCTCTCATCCGCAGCTTGTGGTCGTGCGGTAGCGTTCTCGCTTCCCACGCCCGGGTTCCCGGGTTCGATTCCTGGGGGGGATCAGGGATTTTCTCTGCCTCGTGCTGACTGGGTGTTGTGTGATGTCCTTAGGTTAGTTAGGTTTAAGTAGTTCTAAATTCTAGGGGACAGACGACCATAGATGTTAAGTCCCATAGTGCTCAGTGCCATTTGAACCATTTTTTTTTGGTCCTCCTCTCGTTTTTCTTTCCAATACTATTCATTGACCGTCTACCACGATCACTGGACACTCACTTTTCTCCGAGTTGTGACATGACGGCTTTTTCGCTTTCCCTGTATGTGGTGTAAATCTTTGATCGGTAGCCTCTTGAAACGCCGAACACTTCGACTACGTTGGTTACGGAAGCATACAGTATAGCAGTACCAACAGTTTGTCCATGTCCGAATTCATTTAGCTCCGACATAAAAAAAACACTGTTCTGACCACGAGTGACACTTTCAACATACTGAGGAAGTGGCACAGGTGACGTTACTGGTCAAACACAACAGCGCAACCTGCAGGCTTGGCTAGCGTTTGCATGAACTGTAAAGCATGTATTTCTCACGGTGTCTTCACGTTTTATCCAGCCTCTGCACATATTCAAAGTAAATTTTAATATGTTTTTGGCGGAGATCTACCACTTATTCGAGAATGAGATTTTCACTCTGCAGCGGAGTGTACGCTGATATGAAAATTCCTGGCAGATTGAAACTGTGTGCCGGACCGAGACTCGATCTCGAGACCTTCGCCTTTCGTGGGCAAGTGCTCTACCAACTGGCAAATGTCTCGAGTTCGAGTCTCGGTCCTGCACGCAGTTTTAGTCTGCCAGGAAGTTTCATATCAGCGTACACTCCGCTGCAGAGTGAAAATCTCATTCTGGAAACATCCCCCAAGCTGTGGCTAAGCCATGTCTCCCCAACATCCTTTCTTCCAGGAGTGCAAGTTCTGCAAGGTATGCAGGAGAGCTTCTGTGAAGTTTGGAAGGTAGGAGACGAGTTACTGGCAGAATTAAAGCTGTAAGGACCGGTCGTGAGTCGTGCTTGGGTAGCTTAGTTGGTAGAGCACTTGCCCGCGAAAGACAAAGCTCTCGAGTTCGAGTCCCGGTCCGGTACACATTTTAATCTGCCAGGAAGTTTCATACCCCTTATCCGCTTAGACTATTTTCTATTAATTTTCAATATCTCATGTATTTGTATAAATATCAGCCATTTGCGGCTTTTTGTGGTGTTCCAAGAACAGTTTCAAGGTTAGAGTGACTAACAACAAATTCAACGAACTTTTCTATTTGTTTATCGACTTCATACTGATTGAGAACTTACAAGCTGTTTTCGGAGCCCCTTCGAGCTCCTGGGGAGCTCAGTCCGGCGTTGGGGAGACGTGTCACGTCCGGTCGCCGAGTAGTTGGGCACCTGACGGACGAAAGCCTCCCATTTTATCCACTAGCTGTGCCCTGTGCGGCTGCACTGTATGGGGTCTGAGTCTCTCCCTAAAGACGTGAAATAACGAGCCGCGACGCGAAATTGCCCCTGTGCAGGATATTGGCACTTCACAAGCCGAGCTGTGTGGTCAAAGCACAGTTCTAAAGAACGTAATTTTCTCCATCTGGCCGCTTCTTAGGAATCAATGGATGGGCAGGCCAGTCGCAGAGACAGATCTCTGTTGCCTCGTTGAAAGGGCCACAGCTGTTACGCATTATGAAATTCTTTCCTTTCTTTGTAAGGGCAATGTGACGACTGCTGAGCACTGCTCCACATGGAGGGAACAGCCTCACAGCTGTAAAATAGTGGGAAGAAATGTTATTGGATAATATTAAAAAAGTAACGGAGGGTTGTTCGAAATAAGATCATTGTCCAGAGCTTATCGGAGCCTTTCCATTGAGAAACAGAATTATTCAGATTCTGCAGAGACCAGAGAAAGGGTCTGTTCTTGTAAAGGAGACTGGAGTCTAGGTCATCAGGTTGGGTGGGAAACGCTCTTGGTCTGTCGATGGCGGAACGAGGCCCAGCGTCTGACGTGTTGTTGAGGGCACTCGGCCACACCACTTCCAGCTTCCCACTTGCCAGGATATAATGTGTGGTGAGAACTCGCACCATAGACGAGGAGTAAGTGAAAGTTGTTAACTGCTTATAGGCTGATTGTTTCACGCTAATTATAATCTTGTATTTTCATAGATGGCTTGTGAGATGACGGTCATTCCCATTTATCTATCCCCTGCAGACTTCGTTAAGTCATTTAGTTGTTAGTTTACATTTGTTCAATATTTAGTTAGTTCTCGTGTTGTCTGCATTGTGTCGATCTCCGCAACAGTCAATTAGTAGCTCATGCTCAAGTGTGTGGTGATAGAGAATATTGTAATAAATTGGGGTTAACTTTGGATCACTCTTTCATTGGATTAGTCAGATGATCCCCTTTGCAATTATCTATTCTTTAATATTTTTAAGAGAGGACCAATACTCTGGCCCCATTTCCTTGGGCCTTCCTTTTCCATATCGTTATTACGTTGTATGACAGTTTTCATTAATGCATTAAAGTCTATGAGGAGCAATCGGTACCTCCTTCCAGAGCAGACAACCAAAGTGGCATGTCAAGACCTCAGTTGATGTCTTTCACAGTGTCCTGTCTTCGAAGTCTCCGTGACTTTATGTTTCAACAAGATATCGCAAGGTTCCATGTTTCTCATGCTGTCCTGACTGACTTCGATGTAGAGGGTATTCGAGTGTTTCTGTGACCATTACTCATTCCAGGTCTTTCGCCCATTGAAAAGTCTGGTCATTGTCCGCCATCCACAGGCGACTGATGAACTATCGCACATAACTGATGCATCATGGAACGGTATAACTGCATGTGTCATCCAAGCTCAGTTCAACTCAGTACCTATACGAATTAGAGCTATTGTTGCTGCCAGTGATGGCAGCTTTGAATACTAAATGGTCCACTCTGTGTAGCCCCAAATCACCTACAAAACGAACCACGTGTGTTTCTACGATACTGTATATGGATAAGTAGTAAAATTTGATTTTCTGCTGTTCTTCTTGGTGTTGAAGCTCTAATAACCAGCAGTGTGCGTCTTGGCGCTGACTCTGATGAGGACTTATTGCAGATTGACATGGCGTTAGCATTTTTATAAATGGGAATACGGAAATGACAGCAAAGGCGATGTTAAAACCCAGTAATGGCATAGAAGGCTATTCCTCTCACGTAGCTCCAAGAGGGCTGCTGAATTAGACATTCCCATTTGCAAACACTGTACAAAGATTTGGAATGTAGCACAGGATAAGGTCGCATAGCCTACTGGTTAAGAACTGTACCCCATTATTTCTACTTTCCTTGACTGTTACAAGAAGCGATCAATAAGTAAGGCAACACTTTTTTTCTCAACTAAACATTGCCCGTTATAGTTTCATGAAGTTCCGATAGGTGGCGGAATTATGCGTAACCTTCAAATTGGCTTCTGTAGCGAAGGTGGTTTCCAAACAGAGAGCTGTCACTGAGTTTCTTTTGGCAGGAAACAAGAGCATTGCAGATATTCAAAGGCACTTGCTGTGTGTCTGCGGAGATCTGACATTTAACAAAAGCACAATGAGTCGTTGGGCGAGGCGTCTGTCACCGGCGCAACAAGGTCGCTAAAATCTGTCCGATCTCCCACTTGCCAGCCGGCCGCACACAGCTGTGACTCCTGCGATGCTGGAACATACGGAAACTCTCAATCGACATAACTGATGAACACAATGAAACACCTCACTGCTCGACTGGACGTCTCTGTTGATACTGCTGACACACTAGTCCACCAGTGGGTTCTTAAAGGTGTATGCCCGCTGGCTTCTCGCCCCCTATCACAGGACCATGAAGAACAACGAAGGACTATCTTTGAGAAATTTCTCGTGCGTTATGGATTTGATCGTGACTCCTTTTTGTCGAATACCGTCACAGGCGATGAAACGCAGGTTCGTAACTTCAAATCTGAAACAAAAGCAACCAATGGAGTGGTGTCACAACGCCTCTCCACCCTACAGCCCGGATCTCGCACTTTCTGGCTTCTATCTGCCTGGCCCAGTGAACAACGCATTCCACTGGAAGCAGTAGGTGGATAATGTGGAGCTTATTGATGCAGCAAGACGTTGGCTCTAACGTCCACCAGCACATGATGATGTTTGGGTTGTGGGCGAATTTTAAACACATTGTAAATCACGCATTGGACTAGTATGTGCCGAAAAAGTGGATTACGGACGGAAAAGACCCACCGTGGTTTAACAGCGCATTTCGGAGAATGCTCAGGAAGCAAAGGCAGTTGCACTCGCGGTACAAGAAAGATCGGGAGAATGAGGACGGGCAAATGTTAGTAGACATTCGTGCTGCTGTAAAAAGAGTGACGCGCAAAGCATTCTACCACTACCACCGTCATACCTTAGCACAAGATCTTGCTGAAAACCCAAAGAAATTCTGGTCCTACGTAAAATCGGTATGCGGGTCGAAGGCTTCCATCCAGACACTCACTATCAGTGTGGCCTGGCAACGGAAGACAGCAAAACTAAAGCTGAAATTTTAAATTCAGTATTTGAGAAAGCTTTCACGCAGGAGGATCGTACAAACATACCGCCGTTTGAGTCTCGTACAGATTCCCGTATGCAGGACATAGTGATAGACATCCCTGGGGTTGTGAAGCACCTGAATGGGTTGAAAATAAATAAATCGCCAGGTCCTGATGGGATTCCAATTCGGTTTTACAGAGAGCACTCTACTGTATTGGCTCCTTACTTAGCTTGCATTTATCGCGAATCTCTTGCCCAACGTAAAGTCCCGAGCTACTGGAAAAAAGCGCAGGTGACGCCTTTATATAAGAAGGGTAGAAGGACGGATCCTCAAAATTACAGACCAATATCCTTAACATAGGTTTGTTGCAGGATTCCCGAACATATTCTCAGTTCGAATATAATGAATTTCCTAGAGACAGAGAAGTTGCTGTCCATGCATCAACACGGCATTAGAAAGCATCGCTCCTGCGAAACGCAACTCGCCCTTTTTTCACATGATATCTTGCGAACCATAGATGAAGGGTATCAGACGGACGCCATATTCCTTGACTTCCGGAAAGCGTTTGACTCGGTGCCCCACTGCAGACTCCTAACTAAGGTACGAGCATATGGGACTGGTTCCCAAGTATGTGAGTGGTTCGAAGACTTCTTAAGTAATAGAACCCAGTTCGTTGTCCTCGATGGTGAGTGTTCATCGGAGGTGAGGGTATCATCTGGAGTGCCCCAGGGAAGTGTAGTAGGTCCGCTGTTGTTTTCTATCTACATAAATGATCTTTTGGATAGGGTGGATAGCAATGTGCGGCTGTTTACTGATGATGCTGTGGTGTACGGGAAGGTGTCGTCGTTGAGTGACTGTAGGGGGATACAAGATGACTTGGACAGGATTTGTGATTGGTGTAAAGAATGGGAGCTAACTCTTAAATATAGATAAATGTAAATTTATGCAGATGAATAGGAAAAAGAATCCCGTAATGTTTGAATACTGCATTAGTAGTATAGCACTTGACACAGTCACGACGATTAAATATTTGGGCGTAACATTGGAGAGCGATATGAAGTGGGACAAGCATGTAATGGCGATTGTGGGGAAAGCGGATAGTCGTCTTCGGTTCATTGGTAGAATTTTGGGAAGATGTGGTTCATCTGTAAACGAGACCGCTTATAAAACACTAATACGACCTATTCTTGGGTACTGCTCGAGCGTTTGGGATCCCTATCAGGTCGGATTGAGGGAGGACATAGAAGCAAATCGGAGGCGGGCTGCTAGATTTTTTACTGGTGGGTTTGATCATCACGGGAGTGTTGCGGAAATGCTTCGGCAACTCGGGTGGGAGTCTCTGGAGGAAAGGAGGCGTTCTTTTCGTGAATCGCTACTGAGGAGATTTAGAGAACCAGCATTTAAGGCTGACTGCAGTACAATTTTACTGCCGCCAACTTATATTTCAGGGAAAGACCACAAAGATAAGATATGAGAGATTAGGGCTCGTACAGAGGCAATAGGCAGTCATTTTTCCCTCGTTCTGTTTGGGAGTGGAACAGGGAGAGAAGATGCTAGTTGTGGTACGAGGTACCCTCCGCCACGCACCGTATAGTGGATTGCGGAGTATGTATGTAGATGTAGATGTATATGTAGATGAGGCGCTCAATTACGCAGTCATCAGCATCCGTACAAAATCCCTATTTTTACACTGTCCAATTTTTACACAGTCCAATCCAGCCAGTGTCACGAATGATGATGATGATGATGATGATGATGAAATGATGAGGACAACACAAACACCCAGTCCACGGGCAGAGAAAATCCCCAACCCGCCCAGGAATCGAACCCGGGACCCTGTGATCCAGAGACAGCAACGCTAGCCACTAGACCACGACATTACGCATTCCACCGGCAGAGTGGTATATACAGGCATACAGGCCCTCCCAGTAAGGTGGCGTAAGGCAATCACATTGAATGGAGATTATGTTAAAAACTGAGTTACGTAGCCAAAAGAACTGGGAGTAATATTGTGTATTGGAATCTTGAATAAAACCACTCTACTTTCAGAAAAAAATGTATTACATTACTTACTTAATGTCCCTCGTAAATCTTTCTTTCTTTCTTTCACTGGTGCGATGTCCCGCACTGACGCAGGGTCGGCATTGTTAGGGACGCAATTGGCAAGGTTAGTGTTAAGGGGTGGCCGGATGCCCTTCCTGCCGCCACCCCGTAACCCCCGGAACGGAATTAGTGTTCCCCAGCTGTCTGTGGTTAGTGTAATTCATGGAATAGCGTGAACATGTTGAGATGTCTACGAGTCGTGTAACTGAGGCGTAACGTGGGTACCAGCCCGGTATTCACCTAGCGGGATGTGGAAAACCGACTAAAAACCACATCCAAGCTGACCAGCACACCGACCGACGTCGGTAATCCTCCAGGCGGATTCGATCCGGGGCCGGTGCGCCTACCCGATTCCAGGAAGCAGCGCATTAGCGCTCCCGGCTATCCTGGCGCGTTTAACGTACCTCGTAAATACTGAAAGTATAAAGTTCGTCTCAATGTAGGTATCTAGTTGACTACCTTAGGACAGAGTTCATTCGCAGTATTGTGTTTAAGCTTCATTGTGAACAGAAAGAAATAATGTCACTGTAAGGCTTGAAATTTTGTATTGATAAAATTCCTGTAGCACCTCTCTGTAGTAACAATATTTTTTGAAAGTAGATACTGAATATTTTGTTCATGTTTATTCGTAGGGAGAAGTAAAAGGCCTGAACATACCTGGAGGCTGAATTAAGTCCGAGCTGTCCCAGCACAACGAGGTAGGTAATTGTGGCGGAGACGGCAGACACCAGCAGTCTTCTGTCGATCGGCAGCATACCAGACGCGGTGAACCGCAAGGGAGGCCCTCGCTCCACCTGCCTGAGGAATGCCTCGACCTCCGGCACTGTGCTTGTTAGGCCCAGAGCCCTGCGCAGCAGCACCGCCGCCTCCACCTCCTGATCCTCCACCACTGAGCACGAGAGCGTCAGCGCCACCAGGTTGAACAGGTGCCGCACCAGCCACAACACGGAGAAGGCCGACGACGGAGTGGCGAGCATGCCCTCCATCCGCTCCGACACCAGTAGTGCTAGCAGCTCATAGCTACTGTAGATTGTTCCCAGGATGTAGTACGTTACGTGCAAGGTAATTGCAGGCGACACGTGGGCCTGCAGCAGCTCTGCAGCACGCTGCAGCACCAGGTGGACTTGTTTCAGCTGGTACAGTCTGGCACCCACATTCTGCTGTGGTCCTGTCTGGTTCCAGCCCAGTAGTGTTTGGGATAAAATGGGTTCTCCCAGACAGGACAGTGACCGCATCAAAAGAGCGTTAACCGCTCTGAATCGTGACCACAATTCCAGGACTGACACTATGAACTGCATTATTACAACAGTGTCAAAGAACAACTTGTACAACAGTATAAGGATCTGTAAAACGGTGAATCTTCCATATTTCTCATCAAATGACAAAAGCGCTGTTGCTTCAGTGCTCACTGCTGTTATTATATCAATTAACAAGATAAGTGTCCCAACATTCCTCATATCGTGGGCTACAGTTGGGTCCAGCAGAATGTCTGCATGTTTCAGTACTTTCAGGAATCCTCGGAAATATACCAGTTTATTGACTGAACAACTGAGAAAGATGCTTAAACATCTGAGATGAAAAAGAAGTTTTATCAGTATATCAGTGAATATGGTCACTTTTGGAGCGTTAAGATACAAGCGCTGGCTCGCTATGTAAAAGTCGGCAATCGTCACACAGATTGCAATAAGGACCCAAACTGATGACGTGGTCAGATATTTGCGGAATCTCTTGTAGCAACATCGACATCCGTCTTGATTACAACATATTGGTGCTAATCCAACAGCCTGCCACATTCGATAATGTGCTTTTCTGGTGATGCAAAATACAATTTCTGCCACTCTCATCCCGACCACCGACCTTTCTTCCTGATTGTCAGAGCACTTCTTCAAGCTTCGATCACACACTAGCAATCCTCATTCTAGGTGCAAAGAACCATATCAGAAATTGCTCTCGTCGTAATAACTGTTGCTGTGCACCCTTTCTGAATAATCACGAAAGCCTCTCACTTGAAGGATACGCACCACTAAGCTATTAATGAAAAGTTCAAAATTGATCCTTCTTAATTAGATAGAGTGGTATGAGGGTTATCATACAGCCAGGATCTGCGATGTTATCGATTTGTGTCTGCAGTGGTATTTCTCCTTTATTACATAATGAAGTTTACCCCGGGTAATTGAAGTACCTTATCTCTTTTATGTGCTTCTTATTCACTTTTGCAATTTCCCAGGAACACGACAAGGTATTCCAAGATATCACAATCTTAGTTCAGAAACACGACCTTTTTTTTAAGTCCCGTAAATTAGGTACCCTCAGACAGCTTTCTTCCACAACAGACAACGTTTTGCATCGATTACTTTCCGCTTACCCGTGTCTTCAGTCCTGCAAAATTTCAGATATGACAACATTTTTGTCCTGGATTTATTTCCAACGGCGACTCCAGCCTACTATATCATTGTCAAGTGACAGTTGAAACGTATGTAATACATTCTGTTGTCAATATTTTTTTGCAAGAAATAAAGTTTCTTTTAATATACTTCTTCCTGTCTCTGTATGAAATACCTCAATACATAACTGTTCCTCTTAAGATGACATTGTCCATGTGTTATCCATGTTTACATATTCGCTCCATGTGAATTATAAGACTTTTATTTTATTTATTGTTATTTCAATTCCACAGAAGGTGGCAAGCTGGCAGCAGATGAAACCGCTCTCCACGTAAAAGTTGCACAGCATGGAAAGAGATTTTAAAATACATAAATACAGATGAAAACGAATTATTATCTTTTTTAAAAACACATTGGTGGACAATATTTACGATTTTTACATAAAATCAAATGGCAAAAGATGTTTTTTTTTTAAAAAAAAATCACGGTGGTTACAATATTGATGACATTTTAAAGTTAGGTTTCATAGCACAGCTACATTGTAATAACTGATGATAATGTAAGTGATGCTATGGCGTAATGGTGATGTTGGTGGTGTAACAAAGTGTTCATGGTCATGATGGAGGCAGAGTGATCAGAATGACTATGGGGTCTTGTAGAGCTACAGATAGGGACTAAAAGTCCCTATAGTGAAGAGACGTGGATTGAGAAAAATGGAAATACTGTGTGAGGTGAAGTGTTGTGACTATGTTTGAGAATCGGGGTTTATCTCGGGACAGCTTTCATTGTTGAGGAGTGGGAGTCGGTTGGATTATAGTGAGAGAGGTTGAAGCATGATGGTGCGTGGAAGTTGGAATTTGAATGTTGTGGCACAGCAGGGTATCAGGGTTGATGATTAGTAGAGGGGATATCGGGCCTGAGTTTTGCCATTAATGCACTGGATTTGAATGTGCTCTAGGAAGAGAAGAAGTTGTGGGAAGTGTATGAGTTGGTCTAAGATGCAAGTTTGGGAAGACGGATGCAGAAGGTGAGACAGATTTCAAAGGTCTTGTAAAATTTAGAAATGTGGTATATTTCCGTTTATTTAGTTGATGGGAGACAAGGTATGTAAGATCCAGGCAACTTTGACGTATGTGAATATGGCGGGGTATGGGGGATTTATAGGTGAGGGTACTGGAACAAGGATTAAAACCCTAGTTTCGGCCTGTTAGTAGTTTTAGTCGGATATGGGCGTCTATTGGATTGTAAGGAAGAGTGCATTTCACGTTAGTTTCCTGTGGAAGGTAAGCCCTAAATACTTGACTGTATTAGACAGAGGAATGGGTTGATTTTTGATGGTGAGATGGAAATCTGGACGATGGGAACGCCGAGTGGTGCCATCAAAGATGGTGCTTGGCAATTTTACATATTTATTTGAAGTTTACGTGTGTTACACCATTCGACCATAACGTTCAAGTGATGCTGGAATGCAGCAAGGGAGAGTTGGAGGGGGTTGTAGGTTGCTAGGTAAGTGGTGTCGTCAGCATACTGCGGGAGGTAGGTGGTGGATATTGGATTGGGAGTATCTACAGTAAACAGGATGTAAAGGAGGGGGAACAGGACAGAGCCTTGAGAACATGGCTGGTGGGGTGTAGTATGCAGGAGCAAGTGTTGATGATTGAGACCTATCTAAGGCGGCAGTAAAAGAAAGGTTCCACAAAGTAGACATAGTTAAATGAAAATGCATAGCACTGTAGCTTGAAGAGCAGCACCCAGTCAAAGTTTTATAGATATCAAGGGAGGTAACTATGACGGATTTCCATTTATTTAGTTGATGGGAGATAAGGTTAGTAAGGCAAAGAAGGTAGCCATTGTTGGAAAGATTGGATCGAAAACGTCTTTGGATCTTTGGGATGGGTAGTTGGGTTGCAAGGTATGGAGGGATTCGTTGGATAGCGGTGGTTCCAAGACTACTTTGCTGAAAACTGATGTGAGGTTCAGAGGTCGATAGAATAAGGTCTGGGAGGATGGTTTATCAGTGTTCAGGAAAATGAGGACATTACATATTTTCCACAGCTTTGGGCACCGTCCTGTATAGAGGATGATATTATCAACGATGGGAAGGGTTTCATGATAGATTCTGGGACATTCTTTGAGGTGACGGTAGGTAACTGTATCGTGAGCAAGTGCAGTGTTTCGCTTTTCAGCGAGTCTTTGTGCTAATGTCTTCCGCTGTTATTGGTGTGTTTAGTCGTGTTCTTGGAGTGCCGTATAAGTACTGTAAGTTTGGTGTGAGAGGTGAGATAGCTAGGTTTTTACGCTCATACACACAGGTGGTCATCGAGTAATCAAAGTTGGGCTCATACCGTATGGTGAATGTGTATTCCGGACATGATGCGATGTAGTGAGGTCGTTGAGAAGTGATCTATTCTTATGTAAGATGGAATACTTGGGAATCGGGTTGTTTTTTGGAGGGTGTACAGAATCCTTTACAATGCTTAATAGTGTTTCATTTAGTATAATGCATGTCATGTACAATCCCGATGTTGTTCAGTTTGTAAGTAACTGTAAATATGTTGCTTGAGCTGTCGGTGGCATATGAGTTTGTCCTCATCATAAGTACGAAGGAATTCCCTGCAGATATCTGCCATTTGTAGGCACATTCGAGTGATGATGAGAATACTCGGTTCGCGGCGGTGGCGCTATCTGTAGGCCGTTGTGGATGCGGCTTCCGTGTGTAGAGAGAGAAGGCGGTATGTTGTGGACCGGGGGACAACACAGTTCCGCGAGCAGTTGTATTGTGACCTGGGTTAGCCAAGGCGGTTGCAGGAAGTATGTTACGGTCGAGCTCTATCCTGCATACAGTCCCCGACTTGGTAGCTGCGCAACTTCGGTATCTAAATTGGCACTGCCAGCCAGTACTTACCATGGTGGATTACATCGGCACAACTAAACTTCTAGGAGATGAGTTGTTTTCTAATGGAGACACGGCAGTACAAGGAACATTAAATTTACTGGTGCGTTTCCTTTGAGATTTGAAATGCTCGACTTAGCTAAATTGTACTTGGGTATTGTTTTCCCCAGTTAGTGACTTGCTTGTTGCAGGTCCTGTACGGGCCTTTCTGGATACAGAAAATGTACGACTGCTGCCCTGGCCAGCACATTGTCCAGATCTCTCACCAGTTGAAAACGTCTGGTCAACGGTGGCCGAGCAACTGGCTCGTCACAATACGCCAGTCACTACTCTTGATGAACTGTGGTATCGTGTTGAAGCTGCATGGGCAGCTGTACCTGTACACGTCATCCAAGCTGTGTTTGACTCAATGACCAGTCGTATCAAGGCCGTTATTACGGCCAGAGGTGGTCGTTCCGGGGACTGATTTCTCAGGATCTATGCACCCAAATTGCGTGAAAATGTAATCCCATGTCAGTTCTAGTATAATATATTTGTCCAATGAATACCCGTTTATCATGTGCATTTTTTCTTGGTGTAGCAATTTTAATGGCCAGCAGTGTACTTTGAAGGCCAGTAAAACTTTGAAACACGTATCTATTTTGTACGAGCTATGAATAAATAGTTGCCACTATTAAAGTTCCAACCCCCGTATGTTTCGAATCTAGGAGAGTAGCGTCTAGCACAGGGGCAGACAAGAACTCTGCACGCTACTCCCGTACATGTCTCTCTCACCTGAGAGCACACTCCCTCCACTACCACACCACGCTGTCTGAGCAAGAAGGGGACGGAACCTGAGAACGCCTCGCGTTAGACGGAAATGCAGTCACTCAAAGAACAACGAACAGCTTCCTTGTGGCTTGCTTTCAAATTTCTCCACAAAGTAAATTGCAAACAAAGCCAATTTACACAATTATTTAATTATTTATATCAGGCAAAAACTAATGGTACATGGACAGACGCTAACAGTTTTTCATGATTTCGTCAGTTAGTTTCAAACTCGACAAAATGTGTTTCAAACACAAGTGTTGGTAGAAATATCTGTATCACATTTGCACCCTCATTGTGGAGGCCTGGAAACTCTACCCAAGTAAAATTTTGCAGTACTCACGAATAGTTTTAAAGTAAAGGAATTTTTCTTTTAAACGAAAATTACATTGCAGGTAGGTCAGCTCCGCCTGCGCATTCACAGCGGACTGTTCGTCTGAAACAGCAAATCGAGAAATCGTTCCAGGTATGGCCCTCGACTTAACCAACGTAGTGCGACCTAATATGTAACGCCTGTATACTCTTCGTACAATTTCATCAAAAGCTGATGAACCTGACGTTTTAATAAATTTACTATTCATACTACGAATTTCATCATGTGTTCGATATCTGCAAAATTAGCACAAAGCCCTTCTTGATGAACAAAACATTGACTCCCGCAAAAACCATCTGTTGATAGTTGTAACTTTTTGTTTTTTGTTCCTCAAATAAATCCTTAAATTCTGCATGCATGGTTTTGTAATACCATTCCCTAGGAAAATTACAGTGCCCGTCGATTATGCCACTGCGCACATATACTGAGAATTCATAACTGTGATTCCCTTTCATTTGTAAAGGCTAGTGACGATAGATCGCTAGACTGCCTCTTTCTGGCAGCGGCCAATGGACCTTTGAAGTTTCTTTATACCACGTGCAAATAGCTATGGATAAATAACACGGCCGCTACGATTCTGCCAATCTGGAGGAAGTCGTGGCTAGCGAAACATACTGCACCAAATGCCGATAGAAACAGCGTAGCATCGCACAACTAACGCAACTGTCGCGCTGTACCGCGTAGTCCCGAGAAGAGCCGATGACATCCAAGACGGAACTAAAGAAGGCAATACGTGCCGAGTGGTGGCAAGACGGGGCCAGTCCCGGACTGTATGAATGCAGCACATTTTGTACGCATAAAATTTTACAGCCCGTGGCCGACCCCGCTCTATCCGATCTAGTTGGTAGGTTGCATGAGTTCGTGTTCCCAACTCACGGATGTATCATGGTCGCTCATATGAGACGCCATACACAAAATGCGAAATTGTGCTGCATACAAGGAATATATATGAGCGACTGTATTCACATACGTCATGTAAGTAGGCTGTTTAGGTTTTTTTATTGGTAACGCCACCTCTGTATGAAAATCACTGGCTGTGCTGTGGGCAGTCTGTGTCTGCTTTGCATTGTTGTAATACTCGCCATTGTAGTGTTGGGCAGCGGCAGCTGGATGTGAACAGCGCGTAGCGTTGCGCAGTTGGAGGTGAGCCGCCAGCAGTGGTGGATGTGGGGAGAGAGATGGCGGAGGTTTGTAATTTGTCATGAACTGCTATATTTATATATGATGATATCAAGCTAAATACATTGTTCGTTCTCTATTAATATCTTTCATTTGCTAACAATCCCTATCAGTAGTTAGTGCCTTCCATAGTTTGAATCTTTTATTTAGCTGGTAGTAGTGGCGCTCGCTGTATTGCAGTAGCTTGAGCAGCGAAGATTTTTGTGAGGTAAGTGATTTGTGAAAGGTATAGTTTAATGTTAGTCAGGGCCATTCTTTTGTAGGGAATTTTGAAAGTCAGATTGCGTCGCGCTAACAAAATATTGTGTGTCAGTTTAAGCACAGTCTTGTATAATTGTTGAAAGGGGACGTTTCATATGTCGACCCTTAGCCGAGGATACCTCACTGGAATCTTCTGATTTTTTTTCTTGTAGTTTGTGTAATTAGTGTAGATTTAGTTTATTGATAGCGCGTAATCATAGAGAGAATTTCCTTTGTAGTTGTAGTTTTTCATTGTTGTACAGTAAAACAGTTGTGGCATGCATGTAGATTTGCAGCAAGTTTTTCGCAGCTGCGCTTGCAATTAACTAAATATTATTTTCAGTGCTATGTTAATGTGTTCTCTTATTTTTGCTCTTCAAATTGTGTTTTTCTGTGTTGTCGTGTGAAATACTGTGACAATAATGGCGTGTGAAAAACGTAATACTAGGCTCCAAAGTAAACTGAGAAATGACAGTGAAGACGAAAGCAGTGTGTTAGCGCCGCAGAGTAATGAATTAACTAATGTTCAAAGTAGTAATTTGGTAATTGCGCATAGGGAAATGGAGCGGGCGGCAAACAATGGTGTAGACAGTGAAACAGGTAGTGAACAGGGAAGCGTTATCGATCGATTGGTCGGAAACAGCTCGCCTCAGGAATCGGGAATGACAGAACACAATATTGCAAATACTACAGACTCAGGTTTTGGGTTCTCACCGTTTTCTCAAATGAGTCAAGACACATTTTCCGCTTGTCAAAATGTGAATGTTGCCGGTGCAAATTCACTGCCGAAAAGCACTGAGGAACATGTTTCAGACACCAGTGCATTGTTATTACAATTAATGCAACAAATGGGACAAAAGCTTGAAAAGTTAGACACTATGGAACAAAATCAGAGACAAACACAGCAAAAGTTAGACACAGTGGAACAAAATCTTCAAAAGTTAGACACAATGGAACAACACCAGAGACAAACACAGCAACAGTTAGACGCAATGGGACAAAATCTTCAAAAGTTAGACACCCCACTTGAACAAACACGTGAAGATTTAACTAGTGAGTTACATAACATTGAATCGAAATGTCAAAAAGTCTGTAATGACATAAAAACACAAATTTGTGAGCATTTTCAACCCATTTTTTCGCGGCATGAAAATGTATTACAGAATCACGAAGCAGCCATAAAAGAACTGCAAACCATTGTTCATGAAAATCACAACACCTTGCAAGCTAAAATTGACTCAGTTGCATCTACCGATTCGGTTACGCAACTTTCAAAAACTCAAGAAAACTTAAAGGACGCAGTAGATACGATTTCAACACAAATGGACACTCTGAAACTTGGTTCAGAAAAACACGCTGAGGAAATGTGTTCACTATCGGAGAAAGTAGCCGAACTTTCGGATAAGGTCACTAACTTATCTACAAAGGTAGATGATGATCTGAATGACACAAGACCTGTAGCCTTCACTGACACAGAAGAGTATGAACAAATTAGAAAATTCAAACAGAATCAAAAGCAAATCAATACACAGTACAAAAGAGAAATCCGAGAAGTACAAGATCAGCTGACACAGGTAATACAAGAATTACGTATTTCAGAGGATACTCGCGCCCCAAAACGGGAAGAGGGACACAGAAATACGGAACAGCCACAAAATAATAACACAGGGCATTTCGGAAGTTATGAAAGAAATTGGCAAGGTGCACCGAATTTTGAAATGGAACCGCCGAAACGACGTAACAATGACCGATATGCGACTCGCCGACATGATGACTTTGACTATAAGCTGTTCATTACTACACGTAAATTCAAAACATTTAAGAATTCTGCCAACGACATTCATCCACAAGCGTGGCTCCATCAATTCTCTCATTGTTTTCCTCCCAACTGGTCATTAGAACACAGATTAGAATTTATGTGTGGCTACTTGGAGAATGAACCAGCTGTAAGAATGCGATCGGTAATTCACGATTGCCACAGTGAAGGAGAGTTTTACCATGCCTTCCTCTCAGCATATTGGTCTCAAGCCACACAAGACCGTGTAAAACATAGCATCATGATGATGAAACACTTTGAACAATCTGAATTTTCCAGTCTTGTCAAATATTTTGAAGACATGTTGCATAAGAATCAGTATCTTTCAAACCCATACAGCCCCTCAGAACTCATCCGCATTTGCTTAATCAAACTGCCTGAACATTTACGACATATTATTTTGGCAGGACGTTGCAAAGACGACATTGAAGCATTTCAGGGACTTTTACAAGAATTAGAAATTGACACTGACAATCGCGGAACGCGAAACCGGGAAAACAATCACTACAGGTCACATCCGTCACAATTCCGTGACGACAGAAGTAATAACTGGACACGACAAGGCTATTCTCACAACACAAATCGTGACCAAAACAGACACCACCCTTATGACAACCGCTGGCAGAATAATAGTTACAGAGAAAGATCGCATTTCTGTAGAAATGAATATGACAGAGATAACCATAGAAACAGACAATATGGTAACCAGAACTGTTATTATCAAGGGAGACAGAATAATTTCAGACGCAACGGTCCAGCGCGCAGTTACGATTCAGGGAGAAATTCTCCACCACATGACCGACAAGAAAGAAACTACAGGAACTACCGACATGACGACAGACGATATAATCATAACGATAGACGTGAATTTCATCAGAACTGGCGGGACTCTAACAGAGCTGGGCCCTCTTGGCAAGGCGAATTTGTAGAAGTTAGATCTCCTAATCCCAATAACAGCGCGCGTCAACAAAGAGACAGACAATGACTCGCACAGCAGGCAGCTGCGTGCGGCCGCTGGCTTAGGGAAAAATAACAAAGACGCTAGCTTTGAGAAAAGATTTAGCATTCTTTACAAATGTAAACAACATGATAATTGCTTTGAAGTTGAAAGTCTGCGTACTAGGAAGAGTAAAGGATTGCACCACACTTCACATGTAAAACCGCTTACTGAGAGATAATCTGCTTTTTAACTTTGTCTTTGCCATAAAACTTTTCACTTCACATTTCTAGTATGCTTTGTCAGACTTAAGAATCTGTTAACATGCAACAATGTTTGAAGTTAAATATCCAGTCAAGAACCAAGAGAACTTATTTAAACAGAAATTACAAATGCATTGTTATAGTGAACAGACGACACAGTGTTGTATTTGTACATTCTTGCTTGTTAGTTGCACGATTACGTAATGACTATCAGGCTTACATACTTAGAACATTTACCAGTACTGCTAATGAGATTTTAATGCAACATTTTGGTTACCTGAAAATACATTCTGTATTTAAAGTACTTTCTGTGAGATACCAGATGACACAGTGGTTAGTTTATGGGACAGCTACACGATTTATATCACGACGCTACTAATGTGTGACACAATTTACCTTGTTGCTTTTGCAGTGTATCTGTTTTATATCTGCACAGTTTTTCTGAATTCTTCTGGAAAGTAAAACATGTTTTAATAGTAACTTTTGTGGTATAGCTACAATGAGACAGCCTTTTCCGTAGCACAACAATACGTTACAGCACAGTAATTTCTTGATCACAACAATAAGCATAATAACTATGATATCTATACGCAAAGCATTTCACTTTTGTTTATCATGAGGTAAGTACATTGACTTCCGCAGAACTTAGCTTTCGGAGGACGATAACTACGACACTTCCACAGAGATTATGTTACAAGACGCACAGTTTAGCGCTACAGTACACGTATTTGAGTGATCAATTTTATACTTAAAACATTTATTTTTAAAGATTTTTGAATTACAAAGAAAGTTTTCCGTGATACATTTCATTCCATTGCTGTAATCTGTAACACCTGAGGGTATAATTACATTGATCCTCAGGGGGGTACACACTTACTTTGTGTACCATGTGTGTGGCAACCACAAGGAACCCTAGCTAATATGGTATTTGCTTATACAACTTTACACATCGGTACCATATTTCTCTAACACACAAATTACACAGCTATCTGATCAAGTAACTGAGAGATAAACTTTTTTATTACATCAGTGACATATGTTTACGCAATTACAGAGTTGGATAACTTCACACTTATGAAATTGTATTTTGTCTGTACTTTGTAAACTGTTCATATTTTTTTGGAACCATTGTGATACTATGAGAGCTTTGAATGATGTATTTGGAATGGATTCATGATTTTTAAAGTACGTTTGAGGCAGATGACACTTTTGACATGAGCATAGAATTTTTTAATTATTGGAGGAAGCTACGACGATTTTGAGATTTGACTGAGGTGTTATGATGTTATTTTTACGACGACGATGTGTATTATGCTGCTGAAGTATGTTTATGATTAATGGGCTGAGGCTATATGAGTTATTTGATTATGCTTCATATTTATAATGACGAAATATTGACGAGTGTCGATGAATACGTATATGTGTAATATGTATATGAATAATGAATAGAAGTTAGGGACTCTTGACTTGTGAAAAAGGATGTTGGAAACAAAGAATCGTACTTCAAGAGTTATGAAAAGTGTGTGTAAATGCGTGAATGTATCACAATGCCGGCGAAAATTTTTTGGACAACGTTATATTCATAGGATTTTCTTTCTACAGATTTGCAATGCTAATTCTTGACCTGTGAAATATTTTTATGTGAGACTGTCACTGTAGCGGAAACTGGTGTCGTAAATATTTCCGTAAGAAAGTTAAGTGACCACCTGCACGTAATGCGTCGTGGGCACGCAGCTGTATCAAACACCTGGAGGACAAGCCATTAGGGTGTGCCTTTCTGGAAGCACAGGTAGAAAAAAAAAAAAAGAAAAAAAGGCAGGCCTTTATCCTCGCCATTGACATTCCTTTAGAGAAAATATTGCAAATGCGACACCCTCATTACTTCCATTAACCTTGCTATTGACATTCCTTTGTAGAAAGCATCGCAAATATTACATGCTCATTACCTGAAAACATATGATTACTCGTACTTTGTGCTAATTACTGCAATGCTTATGAATTGATGGGAAATATTCGTACATCTGCACACCTGATTATGACAAGTGTCTTTCTATGAGAGTTGAGAGCTACTGACTTACGAAATGCCACATGACTGTTGAATGATATTTTTATGCTTTGCTTTTCATAGTTGCTTATTTCATTTGATATCTGGGTTCCAGCTGTGTTGCAGCATTGCTTTTATAAAATGAAATGCATTTGCTAATGTGAACACTTTCTGTCAACAGATCTATTAAATAATTATTTTATGATCCACATTCTTTAAAAAAGGAGCACTTGGAAAGGAAAGAACAATAAGAAGGAACTAGTAACAGTAACACATAATTTTCTTTTCAAGTACATGGTAATATTTCTTTTTACAATCAGTTGTTGTGGTGCACCACTTTAATTACATAGATATTAAGATGTGAATATACATTTCCCTTGTCTGCATTGTTGTTTTTACTGTAATATTTTTTCTGCTTGAGCTTTGTCATGTATAGATATAAGTTTTATATTTTTTATATTTGCTGCTGCTGTTTGCCAGGCATAGTGCTGCTGAATTTTAAATTGTGTTACTCTGTTAAGCTAATTTTACTACTGACTTATTTTTCTTGCTACTGTACAATGGCTCATATTAGTTGTAATGTTGCATTGCTTGGTAATTTATATTTACTGTAGCTTGCTTTGCAATTTTCCATTTTTTTTGCATTGCTGTTTGTGTTAATTTGTTATGTGCTGCTGCATTGCCTCGTCCCTTAGTTTAGTATCTGAGCTCAGTAGATTTAAGTTAGCTTAAGAGGAGACTATATAAGAAACTAACTATTATAAATTTATAAGAAATGCATTGAGAAGCTATCAGAAAATGGTCTGGCAAAATAAAAAGGATACTGTACAGTGGAGAAAAACTATTATTGACAGAGGATGTGAACAGAATACAGAAAGCAGAGAGAAAAACTATTTTTGACAGAGGATGTGAACGAAATACAGATGGCAGGCTTAGATAGGACTTTTGGGAATAATGATGAATGAAGGGAGATCTCCAAGAAGCAAAGAAAGTTTTGTTTGCAAAATACTGCAATGAAACAAACCCTGTCCTTTCCTTTTGTGTTATCCCACTATGTGTTTGGGTACCCCTGTGTATATATGTTCTTCCTGTCTTTATATGTTTACCTCATCAGACTTTTGTTGTAGAATTTTTCTCATACTCAGCTACATGAACTATGATGAGGAATACTGTTATCCTCAAATATAATTTGCGTTAATAATATGTTATTTACTTTGTAAAGATGTTAGACATTATTAATTCTGTTTTGTTTTAATGCTCATGTGTAAAGTTGATGTTTCAAAAGTTATTCTGATCTTTTATGTATTTACTTATGTCATAATTCCTGTAACACTGATGTATATGTTTATTTCTATTCTTTTGCAAAGCCCCTATTACTACAAACGTTATCTGTATTATTATGTTTTTAATGATGTGTTTTGTACCTTTGTTATTGTATTCTTATGTTATAAAATTGTAATTGTCACCAGTTCATGATATTATTAACTTGTTAGTTACATTTCACTGCACACGTTTCTGTTGGTCATAGTATATGGACAATATGTGAGAAGTAGGGACTGATAGTGTTTGCACGTGTGTTAATGATTCAGCAAGGGACTGGATAACAGCATTGCTGGTTCTAAGGACAATTTCAAAAACTTTGTGAGTGCACAAGTGGTGGTTTATGGACTTGCTATATTATCCGCAAGACTCTTCAACGGTGATTGTGCACCTGCACAGTCACAACAGATGGCTGCTGGCTATCTCTCCAAGGACTACAGTGGGTCTGCATCTTTGATGACCCACCAGTACCATTATCTCTACAAGGACTACAGTGGGTCTGCATCTATGATGACCCACCATGCCATTATTTCTACAAGGACTGCAGTGGGTCTGCACCTCTGGTGGCCCACCAATACCGTAATCTCTACCAGGATTACAGTGGGTCTGCTCTGTGATGACCTAACTACCAATATTCTTCAAAACGTCGACTGACTCTGCTGTGGGTTTACTCTGTTGTGGCCCATTACCTGTCTGCATGTCGAGTCAGCACTGTCTTTCCGTTGGAAGGACAACACTACTTCTTCAAGACTGCATGGAAATCCACTACGTCTGTGTGCATTGTCTTTTACTGGTCAGACTTTGAGAAAAACACTGCAATTTTACTGTGACGAATGATGAGGACTGTCTTTATGGACTGTGAGAAATTTTTAGCTTTTGACCAACATTGTATCAATAAGTGTGTGCATTTGATTTCTTTGTTATTGTAATTATGAAAAATTTTTTTCAAATCTGTATTGGCCACTGCCCAATCCAATTTGTAAAAATTTTTTGTGGGGAGCATGGGGGCTATGTAAGTAGGCTGTTTAGGTTTTTTTATTGGTAACGCCACCTCTGTATGAAAATCACTGGCTGTGCTGTGGGCAGTCTGTGTCTGCTTTGCATTGTTGTAATACTCGCCATTGTAGTGTTGGGCAGCGGCAGCTGGATGTGAACAGCGCGTAGCGTTGCGCAGTTGGAGGTGAGCCGCCAGCAGTGGTGGATGTGGGGAGAGAGATGGCGGAGGTTTGTAATTTGTCATGAACTGCTATATTTATATATGATGAAATCAAGGTAAATACATTGTTCGTTCTCTATTAATATCTTTCATTTGCTAACTATCCCTATCAGCAGTTAGTGCCTTCCATAGTTTGAATCTTTTATTTAGCTGGTAGTAGTGGCGCTCGCTGTATTGCAGTAGCTTGAGCAGCGAAGATTTTTGTGAGGTAAGTGATTTGTGAAAGGTATAGTTTAATGTTAGTCAGGGCCATTCTTTTGTAGGGAATTTTGAAAGTCAGATTGCGTCACGCTAACAAAATATTGTGTGTCAGTTTAAGCACAGTCTTGTATAATTGTTGAAAGGGGACGTTTCAGTCATCAGTGGTATTACTTTATAGAATATATGTCCTGCAATAAATAAGGTTCTTTCTGATTCTTCCCATTTGGGAATACAGAAGTTTTAAAGAAAAATTGACAACGTTGCCTATAACAGAGAAATTTCATAAAATGTAAATCTGACGTTACAGATAGGATCTTTGGTAATAGTACTCAGCACTTTGATAGAATTTAGGGTGTCAAACGTCATATCCCTTGAATGGACAGTGACAATTAAATGTGCAGCTGACATGGTTCAAATGGTTCTGAGCACTATGGTACTTAACATCTGTGGTCATCAGTCCCCTAGAACTTAGAACTACTTAAACCTAACTAACCTAAGGACATCACACACATCCATGCCCGAGGCAGGATTCGAACCTGCGACCGTAGCGGTCACGCGGTTCCAGACTGAAGCGCCTAGAACCGCACGGCCACACCGGCCGGCCAGCTGACATGAATTCGAAGGGTTCTTATCTTTTGCTAACCAGTTCGTAGGCATTCATTCACCTGTGCAGTCCCTTCACCATACTAAAAGGAGAAGCGAACAGGAATAATAAAAGGAATAGTCACTGGAGGTACTGAATCTTGACTGCATTTATTACACAGAATCAGTTATCGACTACCTGATCAAGGGAAAAGGGTATAAACAACATCTGAAATATTTTGGGTGACAGTTTCAGAGAACTGGTCACCAAACACACTGTTTTAGAAAGCATGGAACTTTGCAATGGGGGCAAGTGGGTGGTTTCGTAGGATATCTGTAGGTTCTGGCTCACTTTTGCTAAATAGTCATAAAAGAATGTATATTCTTAGAATTTATATGCTTTTTTTCCTCCTGGGAAAAATTTCACATAACCTACAGGAACACCCTACAATGCATACATAAAATTAGATAAATTTTCATTTTTTCATTGTTACGTTTCCCTGTTAAGAAAATCGGGTTTAAGAAAGAAAGGGAAACGAATCCTCATATCATAAAAATAAATTTTATTTGCCTAAAATTTCCCTAATTTTTTCTTCCTAGCAGCCATAAGATGGTTGGGAACTGTCGATTGTGCATGTTTTTCGAATTAAGACTTGATTACACTTCTTCCACATTCACATGTAACTTTAATTTTCTGGTAGTTCGATTCACATTATTTACACATGATACCCATGTTTTCGATGCTTATTTTTATGAAATTCTTCAATATTTTTTATCCATACACTGACTACACTTCTTTACTTGAAGATATTACCTAGGGTTGATCGCGGTCCTCTGGTTTGGAGCAGAGAGGAAGGTCTAAACCAGCAGCTCAGATGGGTCTGCGATGGTGTCAGATGCGAATTTCTCGACCTCCGCAATTGGGCACAGAATTATAGGGTCCCCAGCCCTTGTGATCAAAGACAATTTGCCTCACAAATTAGCCACAATGTCCTCAGAGAACATTCGTCGTAGCAGATCATAGAAAAGGTTGATATGATTTTAGTAAACTGCAGGAGCATCCAAAGAAAGGTCCCAGAATTAGTATCGCTTACTGAAGGTTATAATGCACAAATAATATTAGGAACAGAAAACTAGTTGAAACCAGACGTTAACGATAACGAAATCCTAAGTTCAGATTGGAACATTTATCGTAAGGTTAGGTTAGTCAACAGTGGTGGCAGCGTGTTTATTGCTGTAAAGAATTCGATAAAATTTAGCGAGTTTATCACGGATTCAAAATGTGAATAAATCTGGGTGAAGTTAAGCATCAAAGATAGGTGAGAATCACACCAGAGCACAGGCTGTGAACCCACATCCCCTAGAGGACAGGAAGAAGCTGATTGAGGAAAGTCTTGAGGATACCCCCAGACGGGTGGCGCCCACTCAGGCAGTGGTAGCACCAGATCTAGGAGCAGCCAATATATCTAGCATTATCCTGACCACAGCGGAATTTCACAGCTTGCTTGCTGGCCCATCTGGCCACAGCTGTGAAATCTGACCTCGACCTTCTGCGACGAAATTTGATGACACTCGCGCTCCTCCGGTGCTCCCAAAAAGATGAGTGTATCGTCCAAGTACGCTGCTGCTAAGTCTGTAAATTACTTAAATATTATATAGTATTTCATACATAATTATTTCTATGCCTATATAGACTCATTACACAATATTTCTCTTAGTTCAGCCCAACTCGCAGTGGATGAAGACTGATACACTTATGATGTAACTCTAAGGGTTACCTAATTGGTTTGTATATGGTGGACAAGGAGTTCGTGGGGGTGGGTGGCTCGTCACAGTGCTTGATTTGTGGCGGTATGCCATACTTGTATCACTGACAAAAAAGCGTTAAAATAGCGTCTTAAAATATCTAAATTTAAAAAATCAACTCCCCTCCCCATAATGTCACAGTACTGTCACCTCTTTTTTAGCAGATTAACCACCGATAGTTAAACATACTCTGCACAGGCGAGAGCCAGAACGAAGATGATACTGGAAAATGAGATTCTGTCAGCATGATTTTGTGGTGTTACGTGATAAGATACTGTTGAATGTGTTGAAGACTTTGTTCTGCATTAATGTTCCCCATCTGCACATTTATAATCTCGTCCAGCGAACTGAGTAAGATGGCATCCAAGGTACTGATTGGGTTGGTAAGGTCCTTATAGGGTAATATGTCCACAGGATTGTTAGGCAAGTATAATGGTGGGTAGGCGAGGTTCAGGACCTTATCCCTAGTCACTGTCGCCAGCAGCCGAAAACTTGATGCAAAAATGTCACCGTTCTCACCATTTCATAGTATTTTGTTGCCCCGCAGCTCTAAGTGTTCTGCATCTTTCGATCGCCTTGCTCACAGCAGTTTGCGATAACTACCACTGGACGATACAATGAGTGTGTCCATTAAGGACTCGCCTTCTGAAAATAAGGTAACGCCACAAGGATGCAGGCACACTTTTTGCTCACTTCAGTCTGGAACCGCGCGACCGCTACGGTCGCAGTTTCGAGTCCTGCATCGGGCATGGATTTGTGTGATACCCTTAGGATAGTTAGGTTTAAGTAGTTTTAAGTTCTAGGGGACTGATGACCTCAGATGTTAAGTCCCATAGTTCTCAGAGCCATTTGAACAATTTGAACACTTTTGCTCCTATCCCTTCGAGAAATAGCCCTCTCTCACACATTTCTATGTCAGTCTGGGTCGTCATGGATGGCCATATCGCGATCTCCTTCCTTTGGCAATGCCGCAGATTTTGCTGTCGTTAATGCATGAATTTACCCTCCTCGTCCTTAAGCCATACAGCAATGTGTGTATAGCTTTCTCAGGTGCACTCTGTACCACCTTCCTGTTACCATACCCTCCTCCCATTCTGAGGCTAGTGATGGTAACAGTGGTAACGAATTTGATGCATCCCTAAAAGTAACAGATGTGTCTGATATGTAAAGCCGTTGTACCTGTCAGCAGCTTTATCTTAACATTCGTTGGTGAGGACATTTCAGTTACTCAATTCTGACCTTGATACTGGGCTATGAATTTCTTTGCTTTTCCTTTTCGGATGTACAGGCATGTTAACATCATCAACTACCCTACATGGTACACAGGTAACTTGACAATGCACTTTCCGATACGCTTCTGATGTTCAAGAGCCTTTTCATTGGAATTCTGTATCTGCTTCTGTACTTATTGTAACTCCTTCATGAAATTCAGCACCAGCTCTCCATTGTCTACTATCCTAGGTTTGATAATCTCAAACAGTGATGGCATTTTCAGGACATATAATACTCCATATTGTGGAAGGTCTGTGTTTCCAAGTATTTTAAAAATAAATGGCAACAACATATGGCAACAGTGTATACTAATAATTTGAGAGCTATTTACATAGTGGCATAACATTTTTTCCTCTTGTCCGATACATCAGTGCATTCTTCTGCTCGTCAGCATATTTAATGCACATGTCCTTAGCTTATGAATACTTAATGAATGAAACAGCTGCTTCATGAAATTGATGTCCTGCTTCATAATTAAAGTTTCAGCAATACTGAACCGCAGCAGCCAATTATTCGCCATCACCTTCGTCATTGTGTTGGTTTGCAGATTCTGAATAGCTATTATTCACATGTAGGATGCGAATGGTGTATTGTGATGAGGATATATCCGTTTCCCACAGGTTTCTAAAAAAAAGACCTAGAACATCAATACCAATCATTCCAAAACGCTTACTAGCTTTCGGCGATCTTTGCAGTGGAATAAGCTGATATCTCAATCCAGCATGTTGTTCACATGGTACACAGTATTTCACGTACTGGACCCCGTCCTGTTTACAAGTTTGCCACCAGTAATATTCAACTACACACTACTCTGTTGTTGTTCGACCTTCGTGGCTAGATAACACGTGCTCATCTGCCTTTTCTTTTAACCGTTCCTACTGTAGTGTGACTGGAACTGCATCACATACACAGCTTTGTTGTCTTGCATAACACACTGTCATACATAGTGAACTATGACTGCGTTGCAAATAGTTTTCAGTCCTCATCACCAGCTTGTGTTTTTTGCCACTCCACAAAGGAGCACATGCTCTTTGAAACAATGACTATGTTTATCTGCACTCCTGCGAGTTTCGTCTGATTTATGAATTTATTCAAAACTGGATTCACTTAGCGTAAGTGCACAATACTTAAATCTGTTAGGTGGATCCTTCAGCCCCAATAACCTTTCCACTGCTGTGTGATCCATAATCACGTTAAATATCTTACCATACAAATAACATTAGAAGTATGTGATGCCATATATGATGCTCGAAATTTGCTTCTCTGTGGTGCAATAGTTCCCCTACTTTATTGGACTGATGCAATGCATAGATGAGCAAATGTTCCCTTCCCTCTTTTCCTTGATCCAGCACATAGTCCAGTCTCACAAAATAGTACTAATTCCTTTTAATAATTTAGAAAGGCCGATACTGGAATACTAGTCAATGATTCTTTCAGTTTTCCAAATGCATCTTCATATCCTGATGACCAATGGAACTTAACGTTTTTTTCAATAAAAGTATAAGTAGTCATGCAAGCTTTGGGACAAAATGTGTATAATATTTGTTAATCCTAAAAAGGAGTGCAACTTCCTTCTTGTCTGAGCTAGTGTAAAATTTTGCATGGCCTTTAAGAATGCAGGGTCTGTCTGTACCCCATTCACAACTAACTACATGTCCTAAATAATGCACTTCCTGTACTGCAAAACAGCATTTTTCTACACTAAGAGTCAAGTGAGCTCCACATTGAGAAGTGGCACACCATTCTCTCCCTTTAAAGCACTGTCAGTCAGATTAATATTCATATTGTAGGTCATGATCTTGGTGGTTTATGACTTTTTTCGTGAGGGAACTGTGGACAGAATGTTCATACATCTGAATTTGTAGTCTGTAGAGAACGTGTATGCGAGGGGCCATAGTAGAGGAAACAGAGAACAGGGAGCGAGATGGAGTGCAGCCCATAAATGCTGAGTCCAGCGGCCTAGCTGGGCGACAGATTCTGGGAAGCAGCGCTCTGTGGATTGTACCTGCAGAGGAATATCAGGCCATGGCATTCCTCTCTTTCCATTTAGGATCGGAGCAAGAAGGTACTGTTTCGCATGTACTGACCTGGCCAGCCTGAAGGTGGCCTGTTGGCAGAAAATGGGTGGAGAAAGCCATTTAAGAGAGACTGCTGTAATCTGAGCTTTTGTGTAAACATTGGGAAGGTCATAAAACATCGAGCATTTTCATGTTAGAAGCTGGGATGATACAGGCAGAGCGGCTGGTGCATGTCTTTGGTGGAGGAAAGACTGTAACTCCTCTGACGCCAGGAAGTCGCCAGGTTCTTTTAGCGAGCAGCAGAAACATATATTACACAGGTATGACTGTCTGGGAAGCATAACAGCCTTCTTTCAGAAATTGGAAATGGAAAGATTAGATCGCTCCTTAAATGAGGGGCTGTGGTCCCATCTAGATAGACGTTTTTTACCGAAACATGGCCATGCTTATCGTAAGAACGACGCCTCCATGCTATAAAATCTTCTTTTTGCAGAAAAGTAAGATTCTGAATCGCTGATTGGCTCCTCTGAGGATATGAAAAGCTGAAGCTCGCTCGCCCAGCGTGGGAACCCCGGTACTGTGCCTGGTTTGGCTACCAGGCCAGCAGAACAGTCAAGAGGGGAGATTCAGTGAGTAGAGGAAACTTCGATTATTTTGTACAAAGTGGAGGCGGTTTCGTTTTTGCTAATTCGTCTTCCGTGCCGAGGCTTGGAGGGAGGTGGCTATGATTCTTTGCTCTCTTCATCTTCTGGTCCTCCCCTGGTGAAGAACTTCAGGTCTTTCCCTAGTGAGTGAGACTTATGGTCTTTAACTTGTGGTGGACTAAAAGAGCCAGTGACAGTTTCCAACTGTACCGAAAGTGGAAATGCATATCATCTAGGACATATCGTGTGTCATGAGGGTGAACATATTTCTCCTGGGTCGGCTGTCTAAGGTTTGACAATTCCAGCACGCATCGTCGCGCCTGTGAGTCAAATTGGTTTGGCCATACCAGCGAACGAGTGCACCTTGCACCGAAATCTGTCAGGTTTTCAGAGCTCTGGTAGGGAAGTTTCCCGCATTCTAATAATCAGATCGTCAGCTCGTGTAGTCTGAAAATTTTCGTGTACGTGTCAGAACATTACCGCAGCCACAGCGCCCCGCTCCTTGCCCACAGAGCGCCGTCTTCTGCTGCCAACTGAATCAAGGTGAACGGGTAAAGTATTGCTGCACTGTGATATGGTTGTTCAATGATATTCACAGCTCCCCGTTCTCCAGTGAACCGTATTTTGTGGTGTACTTGGCTGTAGTTGATTCCATTTGAATAAAATTAGGCCTCACAGTGGATACATGTAAACGAAGATTGCGTTGTAAAAGGGATTAATTCACATGTGTATTTGAATAGATTCCACTACAATGAATGCTTCGCCAGTCAAGCACCATCCCCTTTCTTATTTGTGTTTGTCGTTTTTTTGTAAGATTTATGAGCTCATTGCAGTTATAAAAGAATTAATAAAAACCCATCAGTTTTGTAGACTTAAATACGCCACTGCTCTCATTCATACTCCCTTAGCTATTCACTGCATTTATTTTATTGTGGTGATACATGGGTACACCAGTGATTCAAGTTTTAGTCTTAAAAGATTAGTTAATTTGATTATTAATTTGCGTTCTAATGGTAACTCCAGACATAGGCAACAAAAGTGCTATGAGTAAATTCACTAATTTCATATGTAAAAATTAAGGATGCAGCTCACGATTTGAAGAGTATTGAGAAGATGACACTTTTCTTTATGTAAGGATAGTAACATTTAGCATCACTCGTACATATACTTATGACTAAAGCAAGTGATAGCTTGCAACATAACCTACTAAAAACCTCCCTTAATCGTGTCACATGCTCTTCCATATCTTTCACAAAAACAATTACGTCTTTCAAATACACTATATGTTCTCCTCATTTTAATGCTCTCAGCACCCTGTCCAATAAATACTGAAATGTGTGAGGCGTATTCTTCAATCAAAACAGCATGTGTCAACATTGGCAGGTCCTCAATGAACAATAAATGCCGTTTTGGTCAGGTCTCTAGTGCTACTTCTAACCGATGATAACCACTCTGTAGGTCTGTGGTGTAAAGTACCTATACTGCCCCAAATTTTACATAGTTTCTTTTTTATTTGGGAATGGATCTGCGTCGATTGAAACGCCTGTAGTCACAGCAAAATCCATATACCTTAGTTCCATCCCTACTTTTCTTCATAATGATCATCACCTATGCCTTAACGGGATGGCAATTTCTTCAATAATGCCATTACTTAAGTGCTGATTAATAAACCTGTCCATCATCAGCTGTAGTTGATGAGTACCCAGGATGGGTTATGGTACACAGGTGACTTATTCCTATTTGGGATTCTGGCAACGATTCATGAGGATTAAATAGGTCTCTAATTCCAGTACCAATTCCTCTGTGGCTAATTCTCTGCCCTTTCCAAACGTTTTACTTTCTCCTATAGCTTGCGTAAGGTCCCTATAATCTTCACCTAAAATTTCCAACTTGGAAACAAACAACCTTTTAGACAAATCCATACCTTCAGTCTCAAAATTCTCTATACCGACAGGCACTACAAGCTGACTGTCTATTTCTCAGATGCTGGCAATATTCGCGTGCAAAAAGCATTGCGCTTTACCTAATGCGTTTTCTCCCAGTGGCTCAAACACACATAACACGTTTATGGCAGATCCACTGCATTGCCCACGCAAAGCAATTCCTCAGGTCCTCCTGGTACATCATGCATTTTCTCACAACCCATACCAGGAGTAGTCCGGCCATATGTAACAATTGTTGAAATCTGCCCAACAACCTGCTTTGTGCCTATCTACAAGTTTTGCATAAATGCCAACACTTTCTCTTCTGACAGAGGTAGTGGCACTAATATCTGGGATGGGTGCTCATAAATTGGATGAGGCTCTGTCTTTCTTTCAAAGAGTCTAACTGCTCTTGCAGGTCTATATTATCTTCCTTCATTGAGCAACTTGATCCAATAAAGACTGAAACGCCTCTAAGCGGTAACCATCTATTTCCTTGCTTTACTCGTTGTAAAGCCTGTAATTAACAACAGGACAAAATATAACTAGACAAACACAGTAAGACACTTAATTTCACAACACTGCCACAATTTTGAGAACGATTTAATTACTGTGCTTGAGCGCCAACGACGGGCACTTTTTGCATTGTCTGGCCTAGTGTTCAGGTCTGCTACATTTCAAACAAATTACAGGTGCCGACTGCACACATGGAGCACTACGCTCCAGCATGTCACATTGTGTACATCTAATTGCGCATATGATCACATGCGTCTCTCTCGTGTATCCTCTTAATTCGCCCAAAACTATACTTGAGTCAAGTTTCACAAGCCCCACTTTTAAGCCCACTCTCCAGTGTGTGTGTGTGTGTGTGTGTGTGTGTGTGTGTGTTCCACCACAGCAAGTCACATGGATGTAGGGCAGAGAAAGCTTGTCTTCATACACTCGCAAATGAATGGTCTCGGACTGGGTACCATGTGTTGTTCCACAATACTTTAGCCCACACAATATCACTATATCACAATGAAGTTACACCACTGAATGTGTACCTCAGAGCTTCCATTTTGCTTGAAGCGGCTGGCTAGCGCTTCCTTGCAAAGCAATTTCAGCAGTATGAGGGGTAAGTAATCTGCAGTACTTCTCTCAGCTTTATTTTCCTCTGGTTGGAATCCACATATGAGAAAGACGTGGATGGAGATGTACGTACCTTGTAATGTGTTTCTGGTAAATATATACTGTTATTTAGAACTAAACCACTTATTCAGTAGCGGTAGCATACCTGCATATGTGAAAATCTAATTATACCTTTTTTTCACAGATTAACGACGTGCGGTACAGCTCGAGTTGTAATTTGTATTGTTCGCCGCCATTTGCAAGAGGGCAGATTCTTGTTCATATTACTTCAACATTAAATGACATAAGGCAAAATTGAGAGGGTGTACAATTAATTTCTTGAGTGAACCTACTAAAGCCAAGGTAATTTCATTCATTTTGCAGAGTCGTATCGACTTAAAAAATTCTTGTCGTTGCCGCTTCACGACTATCTTTTGTTCAAGTGACTAGATTTTCACATTTAAGTAAATTCTCGCCTTTGAATTAATAATAAGGGTACCATGCAAAAGGTGTTCCTCCACGCGAATCCGCGAAAGTATACGTTATTATTCATGTCAAATGACGTTCAGTTACAACCCTGAGATATTTTGAATGTAAAAGATTAAGATGCTTCGAATCGAGCTGTTCCTAATTTATTTTACGTCTATACAGCATTCAAAAGTGTTTTATTTATCGCAAACTTGAATACGGAATGCCTTAGCAGTATCAAAAATAATAATACTCGCCCGTGATAAGAAGCTGTAGTGAATATGTTGCGTATAGCCTTATGTAATCTTACGATGTGTTATTAACAGCACAAGTATACACACACACACACACACATATATATATATATATATATATATATATATATATATATATATATATATATATATACACCGAAACACAAGGAAAAAAATTACTACATTAGCGCCCATACTGTGTGTCCAGAAAAACGTGTGTGGTACAAGACACAACATTTGTACTTTATTGTAATTTGTGTTGTATTTATGTACGCCATTGGCTACAACAATGAGAGTACAAACTGGTGGACAACACAACAATCTGAGAGAAGTTATTGTTAATAAGATCCTGAGCAACTCTATAAAACTGCGTAACATCCAAGGTAAGGATACAGTGACAAGAAACCTCCGGCTTCAATTGTAAAAGTAATAATTGTGTTTGGGGGCATGTGATAAGAGAAATTTCGGTTTTGCATTTTGAATATTGTATCCTGTTTATAGACAATTGGCAGTGCGTTTTGGGAAATTTACTTTTGTAGTCTATCAGCATAGAGTAGGAAATAGTAGTGAAAATGATTTTTTTACTTAGATTATTGTGCTATTTTCAGTGTATTAATATTTCTTGTGTTTTGCATTTTTGTTTGTATGTTTTGCTTAGTGTACTTAGATATTCAACATGGGTAGGCCTAAAAGAAAAGAGGTTAGAGGGCGATAATGTGACGGAATGTAGAGGAAACTGATAACATTCGTGAGTTGGCTAGTACCGAAACAGAGAACAATAGCTCAGAATTCCAGACTTTGGAAACCGAGAAAGGCAAATCAGATGTCTGATCTTAGTTTGGGAACACTTTAACAACAAACAAGTGCCAGATCAACTGACGCTACTACTAGTACTGCACAAGCCGTAGCGACAAATGAGGTGCCGTAACTTACGGCGGCAGGAAACGATTTCCTTTCTCTGTTGCTACAGAAGCTAGACCTGAGAGAGAGTACAATGGAACGAGAGAGGATTAAGGAAAAGGAACGAGAGGAAAGGGAAAAGGCAAAGAAAAAGGAGCGAGAGGAACGTGAAAGATTAGACGATCTCGAAAGACGTAACAGGCTGATCGAACAACTAAACAAGGTTCTCGATGCTCGTGATGAACGTATCGTGTACCACATAAAGGAGAACATGAGTAGCATACGAACACAAATGGAAGAGCTAATTACTCAAAATAAGAATTTGTGTAGTAAAGTGAGTGAATTGGATTCACAAACAAACAGACTAGAAGAATCAACAAGGCGCCAGTGATGTTGATCGGCGGCAAAGACGTAACATATGCATGAGTTACGTCTGTGGCTGCGCATTCGATCCATGCTGGGAGATCGATGTATTACTGGGAGCTGAACTGTAGCGACGTCTTTGTAAGTTCAATATTGAAAGTGCCGGATTCCATGATCTATCTAATGTGAAACCGCTGTCTCTATTAATTAAATTCTTCGCCAAGCGGATTTCAATGGCCTCTTTTACTACGGAGTCCCAGAAAGATGAAACAGAAGTCAGAATTTCGACATTTTCATATACCATAGAGTGACCTGAATCAATACAATGCTCTGCCACGGCCGATTTACTGGGTTGTAAGAGCCGAGTGTACCTGCGATGTTCCGTACACCTCTCTTGGACTGTACGATTCGTTTGTCCGATATATGAAAGGCCACATTCACATGGTATTTTGTAAACTCCAGGTTTGCGGAGTAGTAAGTCATCTTTAACGGAACCCAGGAGTGCAGCCGTCTTCGCCGGTGGACGAAAAATCACTTTTACTTTATGTTTAGTGAGGATCCGTCCTATTTTGGATGAAAGGCTTCCCACATACGGCAGGACAGCCATGGATTTAAATGTTTCCTCGTCATCTTCTGCATTCCTTACGGACACCTTAGGTTTTATTTGTAGTGCCTTACGTATCTGTTGTGGAGAATACCCGTTGTCCTCAAAAACTCTCTTCAAATGTAAAAGTTCGTCTTTTAAACTACTTTCATCAGATACGACGTGTGCTCGGTGTACCAAAGTTCTTAGAACACTACTCGTCTGCGAAGGATGGTGACAGCTATTTGCATGTAAATCGTACAGTCCAAGAGAGGTGTACGGAACATCGCAGGTACACTCGGCTCTTACAACCCAGTAAATCGGCCGTGGCAGAGCATTGTATTGATTCAGGTCACTCTATGGTATATGAAAATGTCGAAATTCTGACTTCTGTTTCATCTTTCTGGGACTCCGTAGTAAAAGAGGCCATTGAAATCCGCTTGGCGAAGAATTTAATTAATAGAGACAGCGGTTTCACATTAGATAGATCATGGAATCCGGCACTTTCAATATTGAACTTACAAAGACGTCGCTACAGTTCAGCTCCCAGTAATACATCGATCTCCCAGCATGGATCGAATGCGCAGCCACAGACGTAACTCATGCATATGTTACGTCTTTGCCGCCGATCAACATCACTGGCGCCTTGTTCATCTGTGGCCGCATGCGCAGTGGCGCGGTCCGCGAGTTTAAAAGGATGGAGCGAGCGCTGGAGCGTCAGTCGTACGGCTCTCTCTGAAGATGGCTGAAAGATATACAGCCGAAATATTAGAAGAAGAAGCAGAATTTATGCGGCTGCATTCCCGAAATTTAATGGAGCAGTCTTTGCGCCGCGAAAACCTGAAGATTCACAGACTAGAAGAAGCTTACAAAACACATGAAGGCAACTAAAAAAGATTACTAGCACTGTGGACGATTTGTCCAGTAATCTACACAAGAAAGTAGAAATCGAAGTTGCCGTGACACTGCAACGTTTGAACATTGCAGTAAATCGTGAGAAAGATGACCTCAATGCACGACTGCCACAGGACGTGCGTGAAACACAGCAGCGTATGGTTATAGCAAGTCGTGAGACTAACGAGAACACATTTAGTTAAGCTAATGAAATCCCAAATACTAGTTGTCGGTCTGGTAACAGCCCCATTAACTCTGTATGTTACGAGATTTTAAACTGCAATCAAGCTGGCAGAAACAGCCCGAGTAGTGACGAGCGCTTTGTAGGCGCGACAGCCCCTGACGTTGCAGTGCCAACCTTGGCGCATACAGGGTGGTCCATCGGTCGTGACTGGGCCAAATATCTCACGAAATAAGCGTCAAACGAAAAAACTACAAAGAACGAAACTTGTCTAGATTGAAGGGGGAACCAGATGGCGCTATGATTGGCCCGCTACATGGCGCTGCCATAGGTCAAACGGATATCAACTGCGTTTTTTAAAATAGGAATCCCCATTTTTATTACATATTCGTGTAGTACGTAAAGAAATATGAATGTTTTAGTTGGGCATCTTTTTTCGCTTTGTGGTAGATGGCGCTGCAATAGTCACAAACATGTGGCTCATAATTTTAGACGAACAGTTGGTAAAAGGTAGGTTTTTTAAACTAAAATACAGAACGTAGGTACATTTGAACATTTTATTTCGGTTGTTCCGTTGTGATACATGTACCTTTGTGAACTTATCATTTCTGAGAAAACATGCTGTTGCAGCGTGCAACGACAATACGTGTAACGACATTCCTCTCAACAGCGAGTAGTTCGCCTTCCGTAATGTTCGTACATCCATTGACAATGCGCTGACGCTTGTTGCCAGACGTTGTCGGTGAATCACTATAGCAAATATCCTTCAACTTTCCCCATGGAAAGAAATCCGGGGACGTCAGATCCGGTGAACGTGCGGGTCATGGTAGGTGCTTCGAAGACCAATCAACCTGTCATGAAATATGCTGTTCAGTACCGCTTCAACCACACGCGAGCTATGTGACGCACACCCATCATGTTGGAAGTGCATCGCCATTCTGTCATGCAGTGAAACATCTTGCAGTAACATCGGTAGAACATTACGTAAGAAATCAGCATACATTGCACCATTTAGATTGCCTTCGATGAAATGGGGGCCAATTATCCTTCCTCCCATAATGCCGCACAATACATTTACCCGCCAAGGTCGCTGATGTTCCCCTTGTCGCAGCCATCGTGGATTTTCCGTTGCCCAATAGTGCATATTACGCCGGTTTACGTTAACGCTGTTGGTGACTGACGCTTCGTCGCTAAATAGAATGCGTGCAAAAAATCTGTCCTCGTCCCGTAATTTCTCTTGTTCCCAGTGGCAGAACTGTACACCACGTTCAAAGTCGTCGCCATACAATTCCTGGTGCATAGAAATATGGTACGGGTGCAGTCGATGTTGACGTAGCATTCTCAATGCCGACTTTTTTGAGATTCTCGATTCTCGCGCAATTTGTCTGCTACTGATGTGCGGATTAGCCGCGACAGCAGCTAAAACACCTACTTGTGCATCATCATTTGTTGCAGGTCGTGACTGATATTTCACATGTTGCTGAACACTTCCTGTTTCCTTAAATAACGTAACTATCCGGCGAACGGTCCGGACACTTGGATGATGTCGTCCAGGATACCGAGCAGCATACATAGCACACTCCCGTTAGGCATTTTAATCACATTAGCCATACATCAACACGATATCGACCTTTTCCGCAACTGGTAAACGGCGCATTTTAACACGGGTAATGTATCACGAAGCAAGTACCGTCCGCACTGGCGGAATGTTACGTGATACCATGTGCTTATACGTTTGTGACTATTACAGCGCCATCTATCACAAAGCGAAAAAAGTGGTCCAACTAAAACATTCATATTTATTTACGTACCACACGAATATATAATAAAAAATGGGGGTTCCTATTTTAAAAAATGCAGTTGATATCCGTTTGAGCTATGGCAGCGCCATCTAGCGGGCCAACCATAGCGCCATCTGGTTTCCCCCTTCAAGCCAGAGGAGTTTCGTTCTTTGTAGTTTTTTCGTTTGATGCTTATTTTGTGAGACATTTGGCCCGATCACTATCAATGGACCACCCTGTATAAGGCACGAAGAGTCGCTTATAAAACATGGAAAATTCCAGACGTTCTCGGAAGAGAAAAAGACGGTACATCCCGTAGTTTTGATTAAGAGTTTTATGAACGTACTGCCTGCTTCTTCGTCGGAGAGGCAAAAGATTCAGTTTGTGATTTCTTTCATAACTGGCGATGCAGCATTGTTGGTGACGGAAGTCCCTGACACCTGTCAGAACTTTTCAGCCTTCAAAAAGTTATTTCTATCTCGCTTCTGTTCGAAGTGTGTCCAAGAACGCTTAAGGAAGCAGGTTTACAATCCCAAACCATATAATCCCATACAGGTAAACCTACGCAAATGTTTGAAACGTACTTAAATAGGACTCGGTATTGGGATGAGCCAATGTCTCCAAGAGATGTACAGCGAATCCTGAAAGGATGACTACCAATTGCCATTAGTGAAAAACTTTTTCATGTCCCTGACACGGACCTAGAACAGTTTATGGCCATTATTGACTCATTGGACCTCGTACAGAAGGATGCAATGCAAATGAGACAGGGAACCGTGGTATGGGACATAATAATTTTAACAAAAATAGAAATCACAATGGAAACAGTCCAAGGAAAAACGGACACCAAAGAGACAAAGATTTCTGTGCCTGGGCCAATGGTAACCACCAAAACGGGCACGGAAGTGAAGGTAGTTATGAAAGTAATAATAACAATAATTCCAATCGGAATAACAAATTTAATAGAAAGAGGAGAAATGAATGGGGCTGTAATGCCTCGTTTCAACATGAGGCAGAGGAATGAACAAGGGCAACAGACAGGGCCAGCAAACTGGCATTCAAACCAAACACCACATGGTAAGCACCATCCTGCGAATGACATTAATGTTATATCAATGCCAGCTTCTAATCAACAGCCACAGTGGATACCGCCACGGAATGAGGTGCCGCGACAGATGCACAAGTCTCACATTATCAGAATAGTAGAAATGGTGGATGACCCACAACCAAGTACATTGCAAGTGTCAGTCTCTACACGACAGATGTAAGCCTTCCAAATGTGGTCATGGGGGCACAAATGGGGGACAATCGAGACGTAAACGTATCCATGCTCAGATACAACGAAGCGTTGGATCTGAAAGGAGAACTCTGAGCTGATCTGAGAATATGCGCTCAGTGAAATACGCAGTTGGTACAAGCCGCAATCAAAGGAAACATACACGGCATGTGAATTACTGTAATTATTGATATGGGCGCCAGCGTATCCGTTATGGACTACGACCTATTTAAGTGCATCAGTCAGGTGAATAAGTTGTCAACATCGCTAGTTCAAAATTGTAAAATTGTAGGAGCCATACGTGGACGTACGCAGCGAATTCAGAGTCAGGTACAGGCCATCATTCAAATGGGAAATGAAGCGATAAAATGCTCATTCCTCATTGTGATGTATTTAGCAGTTCCCTGTATACTACGCTGGGAATTTTTAAGAGAAAGGGACGCAAAGGTCAACCTTTCTCGAGCTGTATGCTCACTTACGAATGAAGGAAGGTTAGTCGGACTGATAAAAAATATTTGCTTTACATGGACATTATTGCAGAAGATTGAAGGTAACCTATGTGAAACCCAAACTACTAGAAACGGCCAGTGATTATACTCGGCAAAACTACCGGTGTGTAATTGAAAACGACGAAAGTGAGGCCGACTCCGAAAGAAAAAACCGTGATGCAAAGGTCACGGAATCAAGCTATCTCGATGATAAACAGCGGCAACAATTCACACACTGAAGCAATATGCAATGGTATTCTCCGTAAAACCAGTGATAAATAAGAGATACGTTTAGGATATGCAGGTCAGACATCATAAGACCCACTGCTGTGCTACCTATTCGGTACCATGGAGTAAAAAGTAAGCAGTGTCTAAAGAGATACAATGTATGATTAAATGGGGCATAATAGATACTTACTTCTCTGCCTATAGCAGCCTGTTACTCACGTCCCCAAATCTGATGGTGGCTTACGCCTCATGCTTGATGCACGCGATATCAATAAGATTATCGTACCAGTGCAAACCCAACCTGAAAATCTGGATGAGCAGATAAAAAGTTTCAAAGAATACGGTATTTAACGAGCTCTGACTTAAAAGCCTCTTACTGGCAGAGCTTATTATCAGAAATTTGTGGGAAGTATACAGCTTTTATTTTTGATGGCTGAAGTTATCAATTTAGAGTGTTACCCTTCGAGCGCAGCGTGAGCGCCGGAATGTTCATTTCACCCTTAGATACAGTCATAACTCCTGGCTTGCTAGATAAGGTAATGCTCTTTGTTCATGAATTACTTATAGGTACAAGGTCATGGCCACAACATTTGGAACTTGTAGATCGTGTTCTAAAGAGATTGCTAATGTGGTGTCATAGTAAAGTTAAAAAAGTCGAAATTTGGCCAGGAGGAGATAAAGTTGTTGGGTCATCTAAAGCTTGATACGATACGGCATTTATCTTACCCATGCACAAAGATACAGTTAAAAGCTGTCTTAGGCCTAGTGTTATTTCTTAGGCGTTTTGTGCTTGCAGAGAAGATGAACAATGATGCATTGTTAAACCTGCTAAGAAAGAACACACCTTGGTTTTTCTCTGAGGAGTGCAAGACAGCATTCAATAGAATCAAAGAGCCTCTAGTCAATTCTGAACTACTATATCATCGAGAAATGATTAAAGACTATTCTCTAGGGAAAATGCTTCGACCTGTGGTTAGGAGCTTGTTTGTTCCAAGTCGACCAAACCTCAGGACAAACTGAAGTTAAAATTATAGGATTTGCAAGTTTCCTGTTATCCGGTTGTGAACGAGCATATTCTGCAACAAAACTCGAAATACTGGCTGTAGTTTTGGTACTACAGAAGTACCATTATTATGTTTATGGTAAACACGTAGTGGTGTTCTGTATCCATCAACCCCTGAGTTTTATCCTGTCAAGCAGGTTGTTACATACCAGGCTAATATGGTTGGTACCAGATTTTCAGGATTATGACTGAAAAAGGCACATGAAAAGAAATGACAATGTGGTGCTGGATGCTTTGTAGGTTTTGCCACAAAGATTGCCCAAATTTACAGAATTTGTTGAGCAGTCAGCTGAATAATAAGATCATGTTGAGCCAAGATGGGAGTTGGAGACAAGCATTTCTGAGGATGTGTAAAAACATGAAGGACCTACAAGATGCAGATCCTTACTTGAAGGCAAAAGCTCTGTAAAAAAGTAATCCACAAAGTGATATTAGAAATCAATACAAGTAGCAGAATGATGTTTTATTCCATAGGTGCCACCCTGATATACAGTATTGGTGTGCTTTTGATGAGCTGTATGCCATTATACCATAACAACCACTACAATTAGCAGCCATCGATGTGATGGAAACCTTACCTACAGCTAGGGGGACACTAAGCACCAGGTATCTATTTATGATGTATTCTCCAAGTACAGAAGACTCTACTCTACTAGAAATTCTACATCCACTTCCACTGTAAGAAAATTAGTGAGTACATCGAGCACAAGTGGGAAAATCATTCACCTTCTTGACACACAGTGCTGCTTACTTTAAAAGCAGTAAATGGCAGACCTTTACAAAGGAACAAGGTATTAAACATTTTGACATCCATGTTATACCCCAGAGCGAAACCGTTTGAAAGAAGCCTTCGTGAATTCAACCGCTTAGCAAGAACTTACTCAACAACATAGCATGCTAAGTTGGTGCAGTATGTCCCTCTGTTTGAGAATACTGACAGCAACTTACCCCATGAGTCGACAGAGTTCACACCCACTGAGCTCATGTCATCAGAGGTTGAATGTAATGAATGGTTAAAACCATTACCTCAAATACCTATTAATGCGCCAACGATACCATCGACAAGATGGGCGCGCGCCGCACAAATACCTAATTGACCCGGGATCGGAGCCGACTGCAACAGCTGACAGACCATCCATGGGGCGTGGCCCTGTACCCGCTTCATCGCAGCTCACCGGCCAACCCACGGCGATCTACGAGCGTCTTTTCCTGTACCCAGAGTCAACACTGTCGACGCAGAAACTCGAAGAAGAAACACTTTGTGTATTTCGCTCAAACTAATTCTCCAACATAGTTTGTTACACATAAACTGTTTACCCATAACTTCTCAAAGATTGTTGCACACATCCGCATTGTTGTGACCCAAAGAACGACATAATGAAAGTAGTTGCAACGACTTCTTTTAACAAACATGACCGAGCAGTTAGAGGCGCCATGACACGAATCACGCCGCCCCTTCCGCCGGAGGTTTGAGTCCTCCATTGAGCATGAGGGTGTGTGTTGTCCTTAGTGTAAGTTAGTTTAAGTAGCGTGTAATTCTAGGGACCGATGTCCTCAGCAGTTTGGTCCTTTAGGAATTCACTCACATTTAATAAATACCTATGGGTCAACAGAAACCTCCGATCTTACTCGTCTGCTTTGACCCGTGACGTAAGCGTGTTGTGGTGTGTGACGTCATTACGGCGCGGAGTTTAGTCTTGTTTTTGTTTGTGGTGCTCTCTGGTGGTGTGTTCATGGTTTTCGTTTGTTTTAATTTAATGCTCATTGCTGTATGTCGGGTGAGTTTGTTATTGAGTGTATTTGGTTGTGGTTCTTTGTTTAGGAATGGATATGAAAGACCGCCTTAATAGTGTTCGGTTGAGGGCGATGATGGGCGAGACAGCGTTAGAACTTATCAAGTTCTTACAACTATTTGGTTTAATCGCCGAAGTTGTTAAGTGTTCTCTTTGCCTTGAGGCGATGAAATTGGTTAAAGTTCCGGCCTCTCGGACCAGCGACGGATACATGTGGTGTTGCCGGAAAGATGGCGTATGGCGTTCTATAAGGCGTGGTACCTGGTTCGAGAAGTCTAGATTGGGCATGCGTGAGATTGTGCTTATTACATATTATTTTTGTTATAGATGCCCACAGAGTTTTTGCGCGTTTGAGACTGGTGTGAGTGAGAGGACTGTTTTAGACTGGTATTCCTTTTGTCGTGAAGTGTGTTCGGAATTTATTAAGTACAGGGGTAAGTTGGGTGGGCATGGGGTGCTTGTGGAGGTGGACGAGTCGCAGTTTGGTAAAAGGAAGTATGGGAGGGGGAAGTCTGTGGCTGGTCTTTGGGTGTGGGGGGCTGTTGTTCACGGGGGTGGGGGTATTGAATGTGTTTTTAGGGTTGTGGAGGGGAGGTCGAAGGCTGAATTAGTGGGGTTAATTGAGGAGTATGTAGAGCCCGGGTCCACAGTAGTTTCTGATGCTTTTTCTTCTTATAGGGGGTTGGGTGACAGGGGATTGAATCATTTAGTAGTGAACCACAGTCTAGAATTTAAGAATTATGATACTGGGGCTTGCACTAACACAATTGAGGGGATGTGGGGAGCGGTTAAGTCAGTTCTTGGGAGGGGGAAGAGGCGCTCTTCCAACCTTCAGTCTCATTTAGATGAGTACTGTTGGCGGAAGAGTGTCCCAGAGGCCTATTGAATTTTTCGGGTTTTTTTAAGGGCTGTGGGTAAAATGTATAGGCCGAAAGTGGTTACTTAGGGTGCATTTGTGTGTGATTGTGGTGGCCAATCTAGTTTGTGGGGCTGGAACTTTTTTGAGGTAAGTTCCGTTTTTTTTGTTTTTGATGTGTGTTTTGTGTCAACAGAAACATCCGATCTCACGCGTCGGCTTTGACCCGTGACGTTAGGGACCTACACATTGATCTGTAGCGTAGCCCTGAATACGAGGTTAGGTTGGGAGGTTTTTTTTTGGCGGGGGGGGGGGGGGTCAGGGGGGGGCGCAGCCCCCCCCCTGCCTGGCCTCGAGTACCACTTGTTTATTATTATCTTTGTTCGATCGTAATTTATGTGATTGGGAGCTGTTGTAGATGTATGTAGGTGTAAGGGAAGTGTTGGTTTTTTAGGTTGGTGTTGGGGGATGTGATCGGTAGGTTCTGTTGAGCTATATAGGTCAACGGAAGTGTTCGATCGTAATTTATGTGATTGGGAGCTGTTGTAGATGTATGTAGGTGTAAGGGAAGTGTTCGTTCTTTTTTTTTTTGTATTGGAGGATGTGATCGGTAGGTTCTGTTGAGCTACATAGGTCAAGGGAAGTGTCCGATTCTGGATAGGAATGTGTTTTTTGGTATTTGGTCAGTTTTGTGATGTTGATTTATTTCGCTGTTTTGCGTGGTTTTGTATGGCGGTCGGTGGCTACATTTGTGTATATTTAGTTTGTCCCCACCCAAAAACCCCCAATTTCCCACGCTTGTCCCGTTAGAGTCATTAGGCTTTTTGTGAAACTTGTGTATTTCAGTGTTTATAATACGTATGCGATGTTTTTATATCCGCCATATTGGTAATACGTATGCGATGTTTTTATAACCGCCATATTGGAATTGTCGTTTATAGTCGTTTCCGCTACATTTGTGACGTCATGGGTCAAAGCCGACGGGTAAGATCGGACGCTTCTGTATTTCCATACCTATTTGTATTGGTATTTTAAAAACTTCATAGAGTAAATTTTGAAAACGTTGTTGACAACTTTAAGAGCGTAATTGGTAACTCAGTTGGTAATTATGGTGCGAATTCTCAGATGGGAGCCGTCTGAAGATTTTAGGCTGGTTTTTTTGTCATTCTCGGTTTTTTTACCACTGCCTGTAACACAGATGTGGGAGTTAACAAAAGATTGTTTTCATTGGTTACTGTAGTACAGCAGAAATGGGCCAAAAGTCATTAATATAATGGCCAAATAATATCGAATAACAATACAAAAAACCTAATATAATAGCTGTCTTTAAATACTAACTGATAAGTTTTTAACTAACAACCAGTGGAATAGTATGTAACTAACAATGCTTAATGAACTACTTAAAGTAGATACAGTTCAAAGCTAATACAAATGCAAAATTATGTATTTGAAAAACGATGTATTAACGGTTAATTAATAAGTGGTTAAAACAAATTCGATTACGAACCCACAACTGATGTAAGAGTGCTCACATAACAAAGCGTTATGAACTTGACTTTTTGTTTTTACGAATAAATGTAAATGTCGTGTAACTAGGGCCTCCCATCGAATAGACCTTTCGCCGGGTGCAAGGTGTTTACGACTGCATTGTGAAAAACTGTGATGTGACTTATTAACGGACAGTACGGGTGAAATGCCTGTCCACAAAATTTTATGTAATTTTAGCCCAGTCATTCCAGAGGCCCACTGTGATAGTTCTCTGCGAAAGAGAAACATTTATTTGTGGCTGACATCAAATGTTTAAGCGAACTGTTATTCTTTGTGCAAGAAGTATGTAAAAATATTAATCATCTCACTGTGATGTATATGAAAATCAGTATCGATATTGCAGGATAATCTATGATTTGAGAAAAATTAAAACAACAGAAACAGATTTTCGTAATTATTTTACTCTCGTTCTGATTTCCAGATGAGAAAGATGTGGATGGATATGTATGTAGCTTGTCATGCATGTTATTTATAACCAAAACATTTCATTTAGTGACTATAGCAGCCCTACATGCGAGAAAATTTAATTATACCTCTTTTTTCAGAGATTAATAACGTGCGGTACAGCGCGAGTTGTAATTTGTATTGTTGGCTGCCATTTGTAAGAGGGCAGACTCTTGTGCAAATTACTTCAACATTAAGGGGCGTAAGGCAAAATGGACAGAGTCTACAATTAATTTCCTGAGTAAGCACACTCAAGTCAAGTTAATTTGTTCATTTTGCAAAGAGTAGTATCGACATTAAAACATTTTTGTGGTTGTCGCTTCACAGCTCTACCTTTTGTTCAAGTGACGATACGGGCACTTATGCAGTTTAGCAGGTACGGAAAAAATTTTTCATTTTTTTTCAAAATTTGATTGATTATAGTCAAATTTGATACGCTGATTACGAATACGATATTTATTTTCGCCCCAGTCAATTATTTACATCAAAAAAATTGTTTTAAATTTTTTTAAAATTTTTTTATTTTTCAATATTTTGTCGATATAGTGAATTCTGATGCGCTGATTTCGAATATAACATCCATTTTCATTTTCCCTTGACCGTCGGCGATATCTTCTGCCCGATAAGCGCGGCGCTGCCGATGACGCAACATTGCGTAATACACTAACTAATCAGTATTTTCAAATCATAGGCGGCCGCTGCCGCGGCCGCATTCCAGAAAAAAAACTCCCAACCTAACCTCAAGTGGGCTACGCTACAGATCAATTTATGCAGTTTAGCAGGTACGGAAAAAATTTTTCATTCCAAATGTATCTGGCTTGGAGAGCTTTGTGGGTGAATATGTAAAGTTTGTTGGTGATTGTACTTTGTATTTTCATAAATAAAGTGATCTGTAGCGTAGCCCACTTGAGGTTAGGTTGGGAGTTTTTTTTTTGGAATGCGGCCGCGGCAGCGGCCGCCTATGATTTGAAAATACTGATTAGTTAGTGTATTACGCAATGTTGCGTCATCGGCAGCGCCGCGCTTATCGGGCAGAGGGAAAATGAAAATGGATGTTATATTCGAAATCAGCGCATCAGAATTCACTATATCGACAAAATATTGAAAAATAAAAAAATTTTAAAAAATTTAAAACAATTTTTTTGATGTAAGTAATTGACTGGGGCGAAAATAAATATCGTATTCGTAATCAGCGTATCAAATTTGACTATAATCGATCAAATTTTGAAGAAAATTGATAAATTTTTTCCGTACCTGCTAAACTGCATAAGTGCCACGATACGTCCACACTTAAGAAAGTTCTTATCTTTGAATTAATAATAAGGGAAGCATACGAAAGGTGTTTCTCCACACGAATTCACGAAAGTATAAGTTATTATTCATGTCAAAAGACATTCAGTCACAACACCGAAATATTTCTAAATGTAAAAGATTAAGGTGGTTCACATCAAGCTGTTCCTCATTTATTTTACACCTATACAGACATTCAACAGTGTTTTACTTATCAAAACTGTATACAGAAAGCCTTAACAGTATCAAAAATAATAGTACTCGCCTGTGATAAGAAGTTTAGTGAATATATCTGGTAATTTCCAAGAATGATTGCCTATCGAAGTCGTGGGTCCAAACGATACATATCTAACGTGAGATCGTGCGACTCTGGTGGCGGGCATTATGAGTATGCTTACGGTGGTCACTACAGCAACGACAAAAGAAGAGCGTTACAAAAATACTTATAATTGCAAAGGAGACAACTTACCTTACTCGTCGTCGGTGTTGTCGTCATTCGAAAGTCCGTTACGGTGGTCTGGATAGATAATTTGGAAGAGACGAACCACATATTTTTCCTGATACTCGTTCCTTTTCCGCACTTTCCGCAATGAAATTGTAACGGTATTTCAGCTTCGAAACTGTTCTTACTAATTTTTACTCACTTCGCACTACCACAGTCTACACAGTCCGGTCTTTCCTTGTCTGATAGTACTCCACATTTGCGACAAAAAGTCGAACAATTTTCTGCGCTGTATAAACATGGAATTAGATTCTTCCATGTGAGAGAATCCTCCCGAAGAAACGTCAAAAACACCAGATATCCCACTCACTAACGACATAAATCGTCTGGGTTTCCCTAGAAACTTACAAATAATACGCGGAGGTATGTAATTTAGAGCAACTAAGGGAACGACGGAAAATAGATAAAAATGACGATCACAAATAATTGATCACAACGCCCGCCGCCGGGGTCGCATGATCGATTTGCGATAGCACGTTCGATATCTATCGTTTGGATCCAGCGAATTAGATAGGCAATCATTCTTGGAAATTACCATTTATCTTGTGTACCTTACGTGATTTTACGATGTATTATTAACAGAAAAAGTGTAGTCACAAATACACACCCAAATGCACGAAAAAAGTCACGACATTTGTTTACCACAGAACGTGCTATGTTTGCAGATTAACTGAGTTTCCCTAATATTTTAACGATTTTACCTGTCTTGAAACTGGAAATTGTGTTGGTTTCGAATAGCTTCAGTTTCAAAACGTATTTAACTTGCAACTGGTTCTTAATAATACTCTATTTGATTTCACTTACTGATCTTATTGGTGTGTAGTAAGGTAATGATTTAACACAGACATGACTAAAGACACTATTGATAAGATTTTGTCGATAGCAATACTTTTAAATTTCAGGAAAATATTGTTCCTAAGTACAGGACCATGTTGTACTTTGTAAAATTTTTCTTTTCCAGAGTAGTTCTTCTAATTTGAGGAAAATACTGCAGCGCTTAAAAAGTGAGTGCCATCATTTAAAGATGGAATAAGAAAATACATTGAACTTTTGTTACAGAACTGGCTACAGGCGACACTCTGCGAAGTGTCCCAAGACAATACTCTTCCATACTGGGGATAGCGTTCCTCTCAGACTGGCATAAGCAGCAGCTGGTTATGGTAGGACGCTGTACGCTAGATCATGTACAGAATATCACATTGTCGTTTGTGTAAGAATTCGTTCATTTATGTAAATGAAGTGTTATTAGCACTTTCCAAAAAGCCTCTAAAAACTGATAACGTTTTTAAGGTAATTCATCATAGCAAACACAGTGTAGCACTTACTGTATATCACTAAAAAAACTTACCTGGTTCATGGTTCAGTTGCAGGTTACCAATCTAACGACTTTCATGGCCACAAAAATTTGATTTTCAGTTTGTCATATAATTAGTGCTAGACTAGAGGTTGAAAATACCGCTTCAGTTGTGAGTTTATTTTATTATCACGACCTGTTTCGGGCTCTCGTAAGCCCATCCTCAGGTGTCGCAACTGTGCTGTGGCCTCCAAGCTCCGCGGTGGACGTGTACCAGACGCGCTGTGCTACCTATTGCTAGAATTTACATATTTAAAATACTGTCGTAATCTGCTCATTAAGAGGTATAATCTTAAGTTAAACGTTTAACACCATAAGTCAAGTATTACAGGAAGAAATCGTATGTGTGCCGTAGGGCAGCACAACTTGCAGCACATAAAATCACCCAGACTATATTCATCCAGAATTTTAGGCTAATAAATACTTCACCACAAAACTTAAACCTGGAGACCAGGTCTAATACATGTAATTAATAACGATGGTTATGATAAGTCAAACATTGTTATTATACTTGCATATGGAATATTCAGGTCAACACTATCTTATATGTATAATCTTTAACTTTCTACAAAAATACAAAAATTTGTAATTTAAAATAAGGTCGGTTCTTTTCCATTGGAGTTCCCCCTTGACGAATATTAACACTTATTTATTTCTCCTTGTGCGGTATGATGGTAAATACAAAACATGAAAAGATACTGGGAAAGTAATTTAAAATTTTGCTAAAGCTACAAAAATATTACCATATGGAAGACCTGGGTCCGATTGCCTATACTGAAAACGATTTTTCCTTGATGGAATGACTGGAATGGAGTTCATTCATCCTTATGATGCCAAATGAGAAGCTACTTGAATGAGAAGACAGTTGATGTTCCATGGTCTGGAAATTTGGCAAAATGGCTGGGAAAGTGGCGTGATGGCCACATACCCCTACATCCTGCATCTACATGACTCTGCAATGCAGAGGATGACACAGCAGATGGTCGACAGCCATTGACCTTTCGAGGCATGGATGAGGAGCTACTTTTTTTAGTTTTGATTTTTACATAGATACTAAGTAAATGTAGAGGTAACTGTATGTCAAAAGGATGTAGATGGAAACATCATTAGCACAAGACACCTTACACTCTCTCTGTTGATAACCATTTCAGACATGTAATAAGTAATCTTATAGAAGAAACATATTCGGAAGAGATTGAAATAAGCAAATATGTTCTTTGTTTTGTTTAATCATCTCTTAAAGTCACGATCCCCTTATGCTGTTAACTATGCCAATACAAGAACATAAACATTTAGAATATGAGTAAACGGTGTACTTTAGTAAGTGAATTATCTACTATGCACAGTCTAAAGGAAAGAGAACCCTATCTGAAACAAGTGTAATTTCTACAGTGCTGTGGTAAGGTATTTGCATTTGTGGAATACCTTTCATCACAAATACATATGAAAGAATTTGAACACTTCATTTTTCATAAAGTAAGGGACAGTTAGACCTCACTCAATCATAAAAGAATTTACTACATTCAAAGATGCTTCCAGAATAAAACTTAAAAGAGAAAAAATATAAATAAATTTAAAAAAATGTTCTTGATTGACAAATAACCTCTTTGATACTACCAGTAACCCATGAAAATTTAATAATTGTGTTACTGATCAGAGAAGCAGATAGGAAAAGACGAGCAGCATATGGCTTGTAACTTAATAATGTAAGACTCGGAAGTAACAGCGAATAGAAAAATCTTGAGCTCCAGGTCAGTGTCAGAATACATTATTAGGGAATCATCAGCTTGGCAGTAACATTTCCAGAAGTTCTAGAGAATCTTGTCACAATGGGCAGAAGCTTCGCTGGGAAATCTCATGTATGCTGCGTGTACAAACAGCATACAACATGACTTTCGAGCTAAAGATATGTTCACCATAAAAGGTAATATCACAGTGAAACATTCATAAAAAATTACATTGAGAGTATCTGAAGACCATATTTTTTAGTGTAATTTCAGGTGGATTACAGGAAGCATGTCCTACTTTTAACGCTAGTTTGCCAGTTTCACAGTCGAAATTACTACACATTTACTCAGTTTCAACCTTAATAAGCCACTTTCAGAGTTTATTCTAGAAAAACACTGCTTTCCTTTTGTCCCCTTTTGGCTACATGCTCCAAGAGAGTTTTTCTATTTGCAGTGGATCATCAACTACTACAGGTGAAACTAAATGTGCTGTATATGAGGATAGAGTGAATGCTGATCAGTGTCTGTAAATGTTGCTATGGTCTGAGCTATGCGTGTAATGCCTTTCCATATTAGCTACCATTTTGTATTATCACATGTTTACAAACTAAAATGCAGTATGATTCCCCTGAAAAAGGAAGCTCTAAAAAGCATTATACTTTTTGAGTACAAGATTTGCATAATACGAGGTGCATTCAAGTTCTAAGGCCTCCGATTTTTTTTCTCCGGACTGGAAAGAGATAGATACACGCGCATTGTTTTAAAATGAGGCTGCGTTCATTGTCAATACGTCCCAGAGATGGCAGCACCGTACGGCAGATGGAATTTTACCGCCAGCGGTAAGAATGAGAACTGTTTTAAATACTTGAAATGGCGACGTTTTCCTTACTTGAACAGCGTACAATCATTCGTTTTCTGAATTGTCGTGGTGTGAAACCAATTGAAATTCATCGACAGTTGAAGGAGACATGTGGTGATGGAGTTATGGATGTGTCGAAAGTGCGTTCGTGGGTGCGACAGTTTAATGAAGGCAGAACATCGTGTGACAACAAACTGAAAGAACCTTGGGCCCGCACAAGCCGGTCTGACGTCATGATCGAGAAAGTGGAGAGAATTGTTTTGGGGGATCGCCGAATGACTGTTGAACAGATCGCTTCCAGAGTTGGCATTTCTGTGGGTTCTGTGCACACAATCCTGCATGACGACCTGAAAATGCGAAAAGTGTCATCCAGGTGGGTGCCACGAATGCTGACAGACGACCACATGGCTGCCCGTGCGGCATGTTGCCAAGCAATGTTGAGGAGCAACGACAGCATGAATGGGACTTTCTTTTTGTCGGTTGTGACAATGGATGAGACGTGGATGCCATTTTTCAATCCAGAAACAAAGCGCCAGTCAGCTCAATGGAAGCACACTGATTCACCGCCACCAAAAACATTTCGGGTAACCGCTAGTGCTGAAAAAATGATGGTGTCCATGTTCTGGGACAGCGAGGGCGTAATCCTTACCCATTGCGTTCCAAAGAGCACTACGGTAACAGGTGCATTCTACGAAAATGTTTTGAAGAACAAATTCCTTCCTGCACTGCAACAAAAACGTCCGGGAAGGGCTGTGCGTGTGCTGTTTCACCAAGACAACGCACCCTCACATCGAGCTGACGTTACGCAACAGTTTCTTCGTGATAACAACTTTGAAGTGATTCTTCATACTCCCTACTCACCTGACCTGGCTCCTAGTGACTTTTGGCTTTTTCCAACAATGAAAGACACTCTCCGTGGCCGCACATTCACCAGCCGTGCTGCTATTGCCTCAGCGATTTTCCAGTGGTCAAAACAGACTCCTAAAGAAGCCCTCGCCGCTGCCATGGAATCATGGCGTCAGCGTTGTGAAAAATGTGTACGTCTGCAGGGCTATTACGTCGAGAAGTAACGCCAGTTTCATCGATTTCGGATGAGTAGTTAATTAGAAAAAAAATCGGAGGCCTTAGAACTTGAATGCACATCATATGGCTCATAACGCAGTCATCTTAAACTCACCAAACATACCTTGGCGATTACTGGAGGCTCAGTTGGCCCATTATAACAAGGTAACTGACAGAGACTGAGACAGCAGACACCAACAGACTTCTGTCAATGGTAAGTAGTCCAGATGCAGTGAAACATATTGTTGAGCCCCAATGTATTTGTCTGGAGAAGGCCTTTGCCTGTGGACCCACTTCTTCAATTCCTGCAGCCCTATGTAGCAACAATGCCGCCTTTGCCTCTCCGTCTGCTACTGTGGAGCATGACAGCGTCATTGCAACCAGGTCGAACAAGTGGTGCAACAACCAACACAGACAATAACTTGTGGATGTAGCGACTGTCATTTGTTCTCCCCTGTCTTGCTTCACTAATATTACGAGCAGATCATAACTACTACGAATGATCCCTAGAACGCTGTGCATCACATGGAAGGTGACCGCCGGTGACACGTGTTCCTGCAGCAGCTCTGCAGCGCGCTGCAGCACCAGGTGGACGCGCTGCAGCCGGCGCAGCCTGGCAGCCAGATGTCCGCCATCTTCTTTCTCCCGCCAGCCCAGCAGCAGTTGAGACAGCCCGGGCTCTCCCACACAGGACAGCGACTCCAGTAGCTGGGTGTTCAGTGCTCTGAAGCGTGACCACAGCTCCAGCACCGACAAGACCATCTGTGAGGTTAACGCGAACTCGCAGAGGGTGGTGCAGAGATCGATTAATGAGCGCAGAGGAGACAGTCTGGGTCTCAGTATTACTAATGACGAGGCAGTAGTGCTCCCAGTTATTATTATGAGGATTATCACGAAACAAGCACCAAATGTCTTCGAATTGTAAAAGTTTCTTGGAGCCAACATGTTGTCAGCATGATCCAGTGCATCCAGAAAGCTATGAAAATCCTTTAGGCCATTGACTGAGAAACTGAAAAATGCACACCACAATCGGATATAGTAAATGAGTTTCATAAAAAAGTCTGTGTACATAATAATTTGTGAAAGTTCTTTGTGATTTCCTTGAAGTGCTGTATACAAATCCCAAATGCCTAAACTCCCAGTAAGGAAGAACCAAAGCACTGATGCTGTTATGTATCTGTTGAGCTTCATTGGCAGTTTTTTTGAGAAGTATCGACATTCATCCAGCCTAGGGCAATTCGGTGCGATTCCCATGAACTGCCAAAATCTGTACATCGCCATCGTACAAACGCAGAATGTTACATCTGTCATAGTAATGACAAATATTGTCATTAATTTAGTAAAATGCAGGCTTATTTACATGTCCTTTGAGACATGCAGGCTCCCTTCAGGAGCTTTCACTATCTATGTGGAGTCTCCAGAAATCCCAAATATATACTTTAACCAAATCTGTCTTTCGTCAGAATGATTTTCTTGCTCCTAGGTGCAGTGGCCACGCTCCTGAATTCATTTTATGCAGCTAAACTAAACAACATGGAGACTGTCAATTTCCTGATGGACGCCATGGTGGTAAGTTATTACCACTTTGTCCTCCAGGCGTAAAACGATTCTGACATTTTCGGTTTCTCCCACGTTCTTTATCTGATGATATTTCACTTTGCTGAAAACGAGGAAAGACACACAGAGACAGGAAGAGAGGGTCAGGGAGGGCGGGAGGAGAGAGTAATAATAATAAACCATTGTACTTAATTAGAATTACTGATCGGAGATGGAGATAGTAAAAGTTGTATTTCGCAGGTGAAGGCTTTTAAATTAATTGCGTTCGTCATTTGTAGCAAGGTTAGTAACCTACGGGAGTGAGTGTGGGAGGAAGAGATAGAAGTCGACGTCAATGTCAAAATAACGAGAACACGCAGTGACAAAGATCAATAGACGTGGACACTCTGTATGGCTATATTCCGTGAGGATAATTATACCACGTAAAATGTTTCCGAAGTAGATTTCTACCATTGTTAAAGCACTTCAGCAACAATGTTTTCGCATTATTCCCCACTAAACTCCGTTACCAACTCCTTACAATATTCCCTACAGGCCATATCAGACTTCATCAGTCTCCGCCTGAAAAAAGTTACCCTTGTGAACTGAAGCGTTATCGTCTTGTAACATAGTGTTTGAGGACAGTATCTTGTAAAGACGGATATTAATTAGTTAGTTAAGAGAAACCGTTACATATTATTGAGGTTTTATTGGGGTAACATGTCGTGAAGCAGTTTAATTAATGATGCTTACATTTTTTGATAACAAGACAGTTACAAACCTACGTGGCATTTGCAAAGTAATAGTAAATAAAGGGGTTTGGTGCCCAGCTGCAGGATTGTAAACAGCATACGCTACAGTCATGTATTTTCAGAAAATGAGAAATTTGGATCACAGCTCCCCTTTAAAAAACGCTATTACGAAAGAATACCTTTCTGTCAATACAATTACAAATGATTATGATCAATAAATGTTAATGAAAATCTTTCAGAGTCTCTCTACAGGATTTATTTATTTTTACTCTGAGTCAAACGGAACATTGGCAAGCAGACTATGAGAGGAGTGCCGCAGTGTATACCGCTACCGGGCGGTGACCAGCCAGTCGGTGTTACACCTGTGTGCTGGCATTCTCCCTACCCCTTCCCGTTTGCTGCGTGGGGACAGCAGGTGATTAATGTCTTTTGGCTATGGCCTGAGGTCGTTCCGCTCTGAACGAAAGAACAGAGTGATGTCCAAGCACCAGCAATGTGTCTCTTCAAAAAAGCCTAACATAGACCTCTCCATACTCTAACAACAACTTTTGCAGCTGTATCGTAAAGTTCTGTTTTTCCAACGTTAAAAAGACAAAAACGTTCGCCAAGGAAGTTTTTCTCTGAAAGTATTCTATCATTCCTATGAAACCTGCAAGCTCTGCGTCCAGGATGTGTCCGTCTATCTGCTCATTGATCATAAAGCATCTTTATTCCTGCATTCTTAAAGCTGTACAGTACATTCTACGAATGCGTGACTGCCCTTTCCAGTCAGACAATTGCGCTTTGAGACTCTTCACAGTCTGGTACCAAAATCCAGATTGCAGCTCGGCGGCTAAGGTGCCCTGTGACCAAGGTCAGCTCGTGCCTCGTCCACCCCGCTGATTACACGACCTCCACATGGTTACTTGTCGCCTAATCCTTTGTGTCTCAGTGTGTCAGGCGCCCCGTCTGGCTTACATTACAGTCTGGATCATAATATGGCCAAAAATAGTCTTTGATAAGTAGCAACAGCAACAGCACAGAACAATAAAGTTATGATCCACCACAGAGGCATACTAGCATTTAACGATACCAGGTTGCATTCTGATGTATTCCTTTGACCTTATCGACCAACATCGATTCTATCTCTGGTCACAGACGAGGTGAGGAATGACTCATTTTTCTGTATCATTCACTTTCATACGTAGCTTAGGAAGCATACATTTGGAATACTTTGTGTCAAACCAAAGCTTTCGTGGTGACAAACTCATATTTTGAGAGAGCAAGTATTGAATCTTTGCAGAAGCTGTCAGCCTGTGAGTAGAGTCATTGACATATGATTTTTTTTAAGAAAAACAGATTCTGATATCACTTCTGTCGGAATACTTCTGTGTATCAAGGTGATGTTTCTTTCAAGTTTTAGTACACTATGATCAATGAATATTATTTGTTGTCTACTGTTATTCTTTATTGATTGTGTTACATTATATGGTTTGTCAGAGTTGTTATCAATAATATTAATACAGTAGGATTACGCATTGAATCATTCCTTACGTTTTCTAACTTATTTAGTGTTGTGATTAACTTGTTTGTGAAAGCATTGTACCTTAAATGAATCCCTGTGTTCTGTTACAGCTTTGTATGTAGTTAAGCTGGGTCACATCTACACAAATAGTATAAGATTTTGTCCTTACGTTGCAGTCACTGTCTGAAAAGGTCTTTCAGTAGTTCTTCACTTCGAAAACGACATCCCCAGTCACTTGGGAACTTTCTAAAGAGCTACAAACAGGATGTTACTATAGCTCTGGTCAGGCTTATTTGTGGGTGGCTGTTGGTGCGCTGTTGCCAGACAGTGATTCACAAGCATTTGATAGTCACATACACCTCTGTTACTCGTTGTTCTTCTTTGGTCAAAATCAATATAATTACGTTTTGGTTTAGGCTATGTCGTTTATATCGTTATAAAAGAAATCTATATGCATACTATCTGAATTTAAAAACATTTTAAAAGCCTTGTCATTCAATTCGTTATTTGCAGTCTACAGTGTAAATGAACATAAATCACTCAAAAAACGCATTCAGGATAAAAATATATATCAGCTGGAATTTCAAGCAAATTAGCACGGTAATGGAAGCGCATAGCTGCTCAAATTTAGCTGTGTTCATCTTTGAATCGTATTCTTCTAACATCCTTTTTTTCTACATCTGTAAAGCAATTTACTTTCTTTAAGGAAACCAGTCACCACTGACCCCAACACATAACAATCAGCCTGACCCCTTTTCCAGCAGCTACCTTAAGGCCCCTACTTTGGCTCGAATTCTGTCAGATCTACTTTAGTGAATGGTTCTGAGTAACCCAAGTTTCATCCAAATAGAATGTAGGTCGCATATCACCTGAATGTGCAGCAATTTCACGGGCAGCAAAAATTTAGTTCTGGAGGGTACTACGTCGTTACATAAACGTAAAAATTATGTACCGTCGTTCTGACGCTTGTATTTAAATCCTATGAAGTCTAAAATCTGTTTCACAGATCTAGCAGCTCCAATAAGCTTTATTTTTTCAGTTAATTTTTTCTCAACTTTTCTGATGTCATAAAATTCGTAGACTGTCCGTCCAACAACGTCTTTTGATAAGTCGTTTAGTTTGGTTAAAGAGCTGTGTTCTTTGATACTTTTCCTTGGAGAATCGAACGTTGAGGATTTTCCGTCACTACACACGTGTGGCAGCACAAACAACCTCTACGGTGTTAAAGTTTTTTTCGGTAACTTATCACTGTCTTTCTTGATATCATCGCTACTGATTCTGCCTGCGTTCTTCTAATCTTTCCTAACGGGCGTGCAGGTAGATGGCAACACTTCAGCATCATTGTCTACAAGATATTTTAAATATTTATATACTCCTTGTGTTATGGATGTGCTTTGCCGCCGAAAATCAGTTGCCTTTTCAGTCGCTTTCTTTCTGCTGTCGAAGTGCGTCTTGTTGGAGTTGTTCGGAAGCCTTACCCATGTGATACAGAGGAAATATCTCCTTTTTCCTGTTTTTCCACTTTCAAGTTATACAAACACTTCCATTCAGGAAATAAACGTCACAAATGAAACCAAAAGATACACTTTTTTACTTCGAGTCAAACTGCCGAAACTAATAACTCGATAAGGAAAAGAAAACAAAGAACTGTGCGAAAATTTACACACCGTTTCACTACTGACGCTCTGTTGGCGCTCGAAGTAGGCAACAAAGGACACTCAAGGTTTCCATTTTCGAATGCTAGAAAGAGAGCGCGTCGCGAGACTTGGCACAAGTTCGACATCAGCGGGCTTGCAGGCTCCCGCCAGGACGTCTGGGGTGATGTGTAGGTGAGAAGGAACGAAACAATCAAATTTTCTTATTATTTATGTGACGTTAAGAGTTTTGTTTAATCTGTTCTTGAACAACAGAAGGACATCAAACGCTTGTACTGACTAACAGCTGGATGATGATAATAATGACCATTATTTGCGGTTTCCTGCGTGATAGTTTCTAGCGCACAGGGTACCATGGAAAGATTACATTTTAAAAAGGTTATAAGGTTCTGCAAAAACTTATTTGATACTATCCCTAAAATTCAGACACACAAACACAGGCAAGTATACACACAAACACACACACACACACACACACACACACACACACAGCCGGCCGCGGTGGCCGTGCGGTTCTGGCGCTGCAGTCTGGAACCGCGGGACTGCTACGGTCGCAGGTTCGAATCCTGCCTCGGGCATGGATGTTTGTGATGTCCTTAGGTTAGTTAGGTTTAAGTAGTTCTAAGTTCCATGGGACTGATGACCTAAGATGTTAAGTCCCATAGTGCTCAGAGCCATTTGAACCATTTTTCGAAAACACACACACACACACACACACACACACACACACACACACACACACAAACCCAAACACAAAGAGAGAGAGAGAGTAAGAGAGGTATGACACAATGAATCGGCAAAGGAGTGCGAGCACATTCCGCTGCAGAGTGAAAATTAATGCTGGAAACAACGCCTAGGATGCGGATAAGAAATACTGTCACGAAGAAGAAGGTGTAATTAGATGAATGACGAACACTAACTTCTCTTAACGAAGGTTTATTCAGCACTTGCACATAGTATATATACAGCTACAGAACACTCCAGTAAAATGATGCTTGACATTTGTGGATACTTCTAGAACCGAATATAGAAATTAAAATCGTAGAGTTCAGAACACTTTTGAACTCACGACCCTCAATGCAACAGTTTGGTGTCATAACCACTACACTACGATGCTACTCAGCTTCTTCTGCGACATTGCTCCCTCCTTAACAGAACAGCGTCTCGGTGTTATGTCCATCTAGTCCAGGAACGAGTCATTGGTCCTGCGTACTCCGACTCCTGATGATTTATTCTCGCCCTGGAGGTGATCTTCTTTGAACTTCTTTTGCCGCTACGCTCTTCGTCACCTTTCCGCTTGTTGCCTGTCGAGGGAGCTTCGAATTTACCTTGGGTTGTAGGATCCTTATAGGACTTCATTCGAAGGACGTGGACCGCATCTCTGACCTTTCATCGTCTTGTGTCGGGGTCGAAATCTTCAACTTCATAAGTAACATCAGACAACTGTCTTACAACCTTATAAGGTCCAAAGAAGCGCCAGAGAGACCAAACTTCCGAACAGGAGTGAAGATCCAGAAGAGGTCACCAGGCTGGTAGACAAAAAACCTTGTTTGTTTTTCTATGTGCTTTGGACTGCTGTGCAGAACCTTCATGCATCTGATATAGTAGTGGACATATGCTGCAACCAGGTAAGGAGCTGGTCTAATCCGAGGTATTATTGAGTGTCCCAGACCATTGTTTTGCCCATCAGCAGCATTCAGAACAGTCTCTCGCAGTCCCAGCTTACGCACACACTACGCTAGATTCCGTAGATTGCCGAGACTTCGTTTTTTTGTGTCAAACGTTTTGGTGTAATTGACGACATATTCAAAAAATTGGTTGGTTTTGAAATCAAAATTCGGTTGAACAGGTCGATTTTCTTTTCGGTTCCGACCACCTGCAACCCTCAACCTCCGCAGCAATTAATTTTAAATGAGCATACTTTCCTTGTCAGAGAAGTTGATGACAGTGTCGTGAAAGCTGCTGGATCCAGGAATTCCTTGTTTACGCTTACTGGTCGACAGTAAGAATACTACAGTTATCATTAGCTCTACAGACTATCGTAAGAAATAGTTATTGGACGATAGCAAATACTGGGTTTTTTAATGGCATTCCACACCGGCACTTAGCAGGACGAGAGGGAAGTTAATAAAGAACTTTAGCCTGTATGAAGACAACACGTTCACCCTTGAAGTTGACGGGGGAGCCTTAGAACTGCAGCAGTCTACCAGCGCCGAGTCCCTGCCACCGCCAGGGGACGGAGTCCAGCAGAGACACTACGAATGCCAGTAAGAAGGTGGACCTCGTCCACCAACCTCAGTAACTGAAGAAGGAAAAACAGGGTGTTCTGCCTCTCCACCTTGGGGGTGAGGGATGTTGTGACCCACGCCACCTCTGCCTTTTTGAGAAAGAGATGGTGAGCGGATGGGATACACGTCCGGACGAAGGCAGCACAGTAGAATTTCAGCAGTCGTCAGCGGGGGCTTTTAGCAGCGGCCGGACTATTTTGGGCGCCTCTATCACGTTAACCTACCCCCATGAACCATGGACCTTGCCGTTGGTGGGGAGGCTTGCGTGCCTCAGCGATACAGATGGCCGTACCGTAGGTGCAACCACAACGGAGGGGTATCTGTTGAGAGGGGCCAGACAAACGTGTGGTTCCTGAAGAGGGGCAGCAGCTTTTTCAGTAGTTGCAGGAACAACAGTCGGGATGATTGACTGATCTGGCCTTGCAACACTAACCAAAATGGCCTTGCTGTGCTGGTACTGCGAACGGCTGAAAGCAAGGGGAAACTACAGCCGTAATTTTTCCCAAGGGCATGCAGTTTTACTGTATGGTTAAGCAAATAAGGGAAAGCAGAAAGGTGGAAGGAGTATACAGAGGGTCTATACAAGGACAATATTATGGAAATGGAAGAGGATGTAGATGAAATGGGAGATACGATACTGCGTGAAGAGTTTGACAGAGCAATGAAAGACCTGAGTCGAAACAAGGCCCCGGGAGTAGACAGCGTTCCATTGGAACTACTGACGGCCTTGGGAGATCCAGTCCTGACAAAACTCTACCATCTGGTGAGCAAGATGTATGAGACAGCGAAATACCGTCAGACTTCAAGAAGAGTATAATAATTCCAATCCCAAAGAAAGTAGGTGTTGACAGATAGAAAGGTGGCTACACTGAGTCACAGCGGCAGAGATTGCGCCAAAGAGTATTATTCAGCCGCCTCCACTGGCAGTGCTCGTTGAGATGTGGTAGTGGAGAGTGTTTGTCGTGAAGTCGTCTTGGAGAGTACTTATTGAGAAGTGGGCAGTAGGAGTTCTGATGTAGTCGTGACTAGTTGTGAGCATGTTGTATGCAGTTGTTCTGATGGGCTAGACAGCCGATGCTGTTCGATTGCGGATGTTGTAATGATCAGAGTGTATGTTTCGTCAATATATATGAAGGTAAAGAAAATTTTTTTATTTTTTTATTTCAAATGTCCTAACTAACAATGTCTCTTGGTCACAGGTTCAGTCAACAAAGCATCTGGCTTGTGTTCATGTATTAGAGTGTAATTCTGGTTTTATGTGCAATTATAGTATTTTTTTAATTATTTCACTGTAGATGGCGTTTAAAGCATCTTGTCGTATTGAGGAAGAGCCGTGCCAGATGTGTACGTCGAATCACACTTCCACACACAGAACAGTTACATTTGTGCTTTGTTGTTTCGTAGGTTTTATAGTTGCTGGGGACTTAATTAATTAATTGTGTTAACGGAAGTTTTGTTTCATTCTTTGTTGTTATTCTATGCAGTCAGATTGCGGAGTAATACTAGTCAGGGCCAACCGGTTACGAGACTGCGTAACCGCACAGACAGCGACTAATACTAACAATATTTGCATTCTATTTAATTAAGCCCCCATGCACGTGGCGACCGCTGCTTAGGATCGTCCCTTGGAATTCTTTTGCTAGTAAAAATAGCAGACAGTAGTATTGTTGTAGTAACTTGTAGATTAGTAATTGTAGTCTATATTGCATGTGTAGATTTGGTAATGAACATTTGTAGTTGTCTTGTCTTTCTTCTAATGGTATTTTTGCAGAATTTAATTTTTGATGTCTTGTATACGCGTTTGACAATTTTGTGCAATTATGAAGATTTCAATTGTTTGTTAATCGTGTTTGAGGGAAGCATTTCGTGTGAATGGTATTGTTGGTGATAAAGTGTCATATTGTGTGTAATTTTCGTATAGTGACGAGTTTTGTATGTTTTGTAAATGATTACGCGATAGATGAAAAAGGCAAAAATGATGGATAGTGAGAATGACGAAATTGTTAACATGGCGAACTCGCCAACACAGGAGAACAGTATGATGAATAATGAAGTAGAAAACAATTTAGTAAGCAGGGAAAATAGTCCGGAACCAGTTCAAAACTTTTCACAATTAAAGAACTTTCAGAATACGAGATTAGCGACAGAAGATTCTGGAATAGTATCGAACACAGATAGCTTTACAACTATGAGGAAGGAAGCTGGTTTTGCGGGAAATGTTAGGGGCGAAAAGAATTTCGAACCAGTTAATATGGAGCAATTGATGAGTGCAATATTTAATTTGGGATCTGAATTAAAAACAGTGGGATCACAGTTATGATCTGAATTTAAAACAGAGATGGGAACTTTGGCAACACGTTTATAAACTGATATGGGAGCAATGGCAACACGATTAGACTCACAAATAGGAACAATTAAAACAAATATGGGAACAATGGAAACACGGTTAGACTCACGAATAGGGACATGTTTTAAAAACATGAAAGATGAATTAAAGAATGAAATTAGAGAAGTACAACCGATTTTGAATGCTCACAATAATAGATTAATTTCAATAGAAATCAGACAAAAGGAACAGGATAGAGAACAGGACGAAAGAGATCGCGTGATAGTACAAAAATTTTCAGAGTTAAATTTACAACATGCACACGATAAGGAAGAAATACTTGAAAGAATCGAGGAATCTGTACCAAATGACAGAATAAATAACCTAACACAACAGTATGAACAGTTAACTACTAAATGTGTCAATACTGAAACACGAGTCGCGACACTTACGAAAGACGTAAATAAGCAGAAAGAACAAATAGGTGACTTATCGGAAGGAGTTGAGGAGATTGCAGATAAATTGACAAGTCTTCGTTTAAATTGGGACAGAGATTCAGATGATACAGCTCCATTGCCATTTGCAGAAACAGAAGAGTACCAGAACAAAAATAAGCACGTTGAAAATCAGGGAAACTTTAATAAACGCGTTAAAAGGGAATTTGAGGCATTACGAAAGCAAGTCAAACAAATTGAAGGTGAAATCGTAGGAAAAGACAGTAGAAGAAATTTAGAATCACAGATAGCAGAAGGGTTTGAAGAAAGTAATTTATTTCATTTACGAGAAGCAACAAGAGAGCGCCAGGCGCGCGAACTTGACAATAATCGACATTGGGACTGGGACAGACGCGGTAGGTCTTTGTCGCCACGAGGTGAAAACTTTGACTATAAACACTTCTTGACTGTTCGGAAATTTAAGATCTTTCGCAATTCTAAGAACGACATACATCCATGTTCATGGTTAGATCAATTTATGTACGCACTTCCACCAAATTGGCCACTAAGTCACAAACTAGAATTTATGTGCGGCTATTAAAGTCCTCAGGGGACTCGCTACACTAAGTGAATATGTGCCGCAGCGTGTACAGGGCCCCGAGCTGTAGTAGTGCTATTTCCCTTTTAGTTTTCTGCACTGCTGCCTACTCTTTTACTATTCTTTGTATCTATCAAAACAATTCTTCAACTATCAATCTATCTAGAGAGTCGGTAAAGAATAACCGGATATGACTATTTTACCCAAAAGTGACTTCGGAAATTACTGTTTGGACTTACTATATTTTCTACAGCATTCATTCGTAGTTTAAACGAAATTTTACCTGTTTATCTTCGTGACAATATTACTTCATATGTTGATGATATTCTTATTGCTAAACGTTCTTGGAGTGAGCATAACAAAATTTTGGATTTATTATTACATATTTTTGCAAGAGTTGGCATTACAGTGAACTTGAAAAAATCTGAATTTGGTCGTTCTCAGGTGAAATTTCTTGGTCATATTATTTCTACAGAAGGTATTCTTCCTGATCCAGAGAAACTAGACGCTATTTGTAATTATGCTGTTCCTACCACAAAACGTGATGTTTGTAGTTTCCTTGGTGTCTGTAATTTTCTTCGACGCTTTGTTAGATTAGACGATTTGGCCACACCTCGTTTATGTGAACTATCTGGAAAGAATTCTAATTGGTGTTGGGATGAGGAAGCTCAGTCAGAATTTGAACAACTTCGTAATGCTTTAGTTGCTGCTCCACTTCTTTCACACCCGGATTTATCTAAAGATTTTTGTTTGGCGACGGACTCATCATACAAATACCTAGGTGCACACTTATTTCAACAGGTAGAAGAAAACGGCGTTGTAGTACAGAAAACTATTGCATTTGGAAGTCGTGTTCTCTCTAAATCAGAAAAGAATTATTCGATTACGGAACTTGAAGCTTTGGCTATTGTATGGGCTTTCACAAAATTTCGCATATTTTTGTATGGCAGGCATACTAAGGTTTACACCGATCATCGAGCTCTGAAATTTCTTATGTCAACAAAATTAACTCATGGAAGATTGTCACGATGGGCGCTGTATCTACAGGAATTTGATTTTAGTATTGTTTACATACAGGGATCTTCAAATATTATTGCTGATGCTTTATCACGTGCACCGATGGGTTTGAAACAAAGTGCTGAAGAGGACTGCAAAGAAAACAATTATTGTTTGATGTATATTCAAGGTGTTGCGTTTGAGAATTTTAATTCGTCTTCACTCCAGGACATCGCTAAGGAGCAAAACAAGGATCCAATGTGGAAGGACATTAAGGAGAAGTGGAGGAGAAAGGAAAGCATAGCGATTAGACAGTATTATTTAGTTGGCAATTATATTCTTTTTAAACGAAAATCGGTCGACAACTCTGTTTGGTTAGTTCGTATTCCTGCTGAGTGGGTCAATAAATTGATTTGGTATACACATTTCAGTTATGCACACTTTGGTCCCAGAAAATGCTTTCATAAATTACGAGAAAATTGCTACTTCAGTAATTTGGAAAAACCTATTCGATCTGTTCTTGACAAATGCAAATTATGTCAAAAGGCTAAGCCGCCAACTATTTCTCACAGAGCACCGTTGTTTCCTATCATTCCAGCAAAATTAAAGGAGATGGCTGCAGTCAATTTGTTCGGTCCAGTGGTTCGTTCTACTAATGGTTTTGCGTACATTTTGGTAGCAGTGGAATTGACATCAAAATATGTGTGTTTTACACCTTTACGCAAAGCAACAGCTCGTTCAGTATCTAATGCTTTCATCAAACACTTTCTTAAAGAAGTGGGTCATGTTGATAAAGTTATATCAGATAATGGATCACAGTTTTGTTCTAAAATTTGGCTTCGTACTCTACGGCGTCGTAAAATTAAACCAATTTTCATTTCACTTTTTCACCCTCAATCTAATGCATCAGAGAGATGGATGAAGGAAATCAATAAATTGTGTCGACTTTATTGTCATCAGAATCACAGAACGTGGGATCAGTATCTTCATATTTTTCAAAACATTCTGAATGAACTCCCTAATGTTTCAACTTCTTTACCGCCTATATTAACATTAAAAAATAAAGCACCGACAAATCGCATTTCTGAAATCGTTCCTTTTCCGCCTACACGGAAACTGCGGCATTCTGAAGTTGTCAATCTGGCTCTACAAAATATTGCATCTGCGGCTGTTAGAAGAGAGAAATCAGCTAAACGTCCTGGTCGTTTAAAAATCTTGTCAGTTGGTCAAAAGGTGTTAATTAAGTCTCATCGTTTGTCTCACAAAGGAAAAGGCTTGCGTCGCAAATTTTTTCTGCTTTATAACGGTCCATATAGGATTCGCAAAATTATTTATGATAACACTGTCGAAGTAGAAACTCTTAAATCTCGGCGTTCTAAGGGAATACATCGTATATCCAACGTTAAAATTTTTGTGGAATGACATACTATCGAGAAACAAACAGTTATACGTAAACATGCAAAGAACACAAGGATACCGCGCCGCGTTCCGGCGGCGGCACATACTCAAAGCAACAGTCAAGTCTGCGCGGCTCACAAGGCAGTCGTTGACCGCAAACAATTACTTCCTACGTCACGCGTACCTATAGCTGATCGAGCGCTCAGTGCGAATGCACTGACAGCCGTAAACAAATACACAATTTAATTTCTCTGATTAAATTCAGTATAAAGCTATAGTGACTTGATAAATTATGTTATTAACGTTCAGTATTTTTCAGGATACGGTTGTATAAAATATTTAAGAACTTCAGGTTAATTCTGTGTGTGTCCGACGTTAAGAGGACTTGCTATCGAGAAATTTTCTGGAAGAATGTAATTTCGAAGAAGAAACTAATAAATTAAAAAGGTAACTATTAATTGAGTTTATTTTTCAGGTAACATATTTCCACTTAGGTACGTACTTTAGACGTAATTTGCTGCTCGCGATTACGTGATTCATACTTCGCGTTAACTGATATTGACAATGATTGATTAATGAATAGGGTTGTTACTTGTGTATATTATGCATTGCTTGGCTGCTCTGCTTTTTCACTGATGTAATATTTTTCTATTATTTGCCTGCTGTGCTTATTTATTTAAATTATAATTGTCACCTGATTAATTGTGCTGATGTGGTTATGTATGTAGGTTACACTTTGTGATTTATCTGCTTGCGCCTTCATGTTTACTTATTAAGATTACATATGAACATTTATTTGCTTATGCTGATATGATGCTAATGACCCATTTATTATGTAAGATACATATTTGCTGCTTTGCGTATGGATTGCATATTTACACATTTTTGTTTTGTTGTCATAACTACTCTTTATTTTGGTATATAGAAATGCTGATATACTGTGTACAAACATGGAATTTAGATCACACTATGGTATTAATTATAGATTGTTCGCTTAGCAGAGCCTCGTTGTAGGGATTGTGCTACATCCACTTGTTGACATTCTGTTCTCTACTGGTATATTTACTCGCTATTGCATGTTTTGCTTAAGCTCAGTGCTTAATATTTTAAGATAAGAAAATGAACTGCCATGAACTGGAGGTTTTATGGAAGCTGTATAAGTTTATGCTAATAGAAAGGAAACTAATGACATGAAATACCAACACTAGATTTAGACCATTGGCAGTTATTACACTGCATTCTTCGTGAACAATTGAAATAGCAAATGACACTTGACACAAGAACTACTCCACATGTTTGCTTCTGTTTTGCCATGATTCTTGAAGTGGTGTACACAGTGTGAAATATTAGTATCATTCACACTCCGTACTCGTACTTATTTACTGAAAGTTATTCGAACTAAAGGCTGTTAGAGGTCATGTATGCATTTCTTTTATTTTATGATGGACAAGGTAACCAAAATGTATTTTATAATTCATAATGAGTAGAAGATTTGGCTCAGGTGGACTACACAGAGATTGTGTGTGGACATTGTGTCTTCGGATTGTATGGGATGATGAATTGAAGTTTGCACTAGAATTTTATCTGTACTTGTTCGAGGAGACTGACTTGAGGAAAGAGTTGTTATGGAAGTGAAATGATATTGGTGATAAGGTTTATATGTATCGACGTATTGAAGAGGTATTATTGAGGTATTGAGATTGTGTGAAGTTGGTAATTATTGGAGTTTTGGTGGACAAGAGGTAAGGTAAATGATATTGATGATAAGGTTTATATGTATCGACGTAAGAGGTATTATTGAAGTATTAAGATTATGTGATGATGATGATTATTGGAGTTCTGGTGAATAAGAGATGAAGTAAGTGAGGAGCAATTTTTTTTGTTGGTTTATATGGAACAAGGAGGATGAAGATGGCAGACTAGAACACTCAAGTGGAAGGAAGATTGTCTGCACACACTTTGTTAAATCAATAAGCAGTATATACTTTTTTTGGAGAGAGGAAGCATTTGCATATCTTGGCACACTGACAGTTGTTCAGCAACCGTACATTTTGATTTGGCTTGCCAAACATTGGTCTTGACATGATGACTACGACGTTGACTAACTATTATTGACTGTTATACGTTGTTGCCACTAGTACTTGATACACATGTTGAACATCAAATTTTGACAGAATTGCATTTACACAGTTAACACTATTCAATTACACAGTAGTACTTAGTATGTGGATGAAAGATGAGTGAGTGTGTTTTGTGTGTTTCCCCTTCCTAGTCCCAAATAATTGGTACCGACCTATCTCCTAAATATTATTTTACTTGTTTGTTGTGGCTAGCACTGACACCCATAAATACTATAGGTTTACTGTTATTTGTATATTGTAATAGTTAATATGACAATTATCTGATATAATTTGTGTGTTTATTACAATTTGTATGTTTAGTGTAAGAGCATTAATAATGATTTTGTAAAAGCAATTGTGTGTGCATTCAATCTGTTGTTCATGCCTGCACCTGTTCAACATTAATGGGTGCCACTTAGAAATGTTTAATTTCTGCTGATAAACTCTGATGAACTGTCTGATTAGTGATAGTGAATATTATGGACTGTTACGCGCACCTATTATCATTGATGGGTGCCTCTTGGAAATGTTTAATTTCTGCTAATGAACTCTGATCAACTGTCTGATTAGTGATGGTGAATATTATGGACTGTTACCTGCACTTGTTCAACATGATGGGTGTCACTTGGAAATGTTTAATTCTGCTAATGAACTCTGATGAACTGTCTGATTAGTGATAGTGAATATTATGGACTGTTACCTGCACTTGTTCAACATGATGGGTGCCACTTGGAAATGTTTAATTTCTGCTGATGAACTCTGATAAACTGTCTAATTAGTGATAGTGAATATTATGGACTGTTACCTGCACCTGTTCAACATTGCTGGGTGCCACTGTTGGAACTGCTTCTACTGAGATAATGTCACTTGTTGGTGTCTGCACCTGTTCAACATTGCTGGGTGCCACTGATGGAATTGCTTCTACTGAAATGTCACTTGTTGGTGTCTGCAACTGCTCAACATTACTGGGTGCCACTGTTGGAACTGCTTCTACTGAGATAATGTCACTTGTTGGTGTCTGCACCTGCTCAACATTACTGGGTGCCACTGTTGGAACTGCTTCTACTGAGATAATGTCACTTGTTGGTGTCTGCACCTGCTCAACAGTACTGGGTGCCACTGATGGAACTGCTTCTACTGAAATGATGTCACTTGTTAGTGTCTGCACCTGCTCAACATTACTGGGTGCCACTGATGGACTGCTTCTGCTGAAATGATGTCACTTGTTGGTGTTTGCACCTGTTCAACATTACTGGGTGCCACTAATGGACTGCTTCTACTGCGATAATGTCACTTGTTGGTGTCTGCACCTGCTCGCCAATTTTGTGTGCCACTATTGAAGCTGTTTAAATACTGCTGATGAAATGTTATGAGACTGCTATTTGCACCTGTTGATCATTGCTGGGTGCTACTGTTGGAACTGTCAACTACTCTGAGGAGTTCTACTTGTTTATTGAACTATCGAAAGGATTTTATGTGAATATTTGTATAAACTGATTTTTTGTGTGTTTACTGTTTATGAGATATTATGAGACTCTTAGCTGTACCTATTCGTCATTGCTGACGCTATTGATTGAATTATTTAACCACATGATACTTGTGTAAACTATTATGTAAAATCATATGTATGCAAGCATTTGTATTCCTTACTGTATTTTATATATTAGGTTATTGAAGGGTCAGCGCAAAGCCAAAATTTATCTAGTTATGTGATATTTACTTATTAATATTATCTTTTATTTTTGTCTGTAATTTTATTTTCTTTGGACGAATTTGGTGGTATTTTCACCACCAATGCTGGCAAAAATACAATCAAATTCTAGCCTGTGGAGGAGGGACATATGAAAGGTGCCTACACTGAGTCACAGCGCCAGAGATTGCGCCAAAGATTATTATTCCGCCGCCTCCACTGGCAGTGCTTGTTGAGATGTGGTAGTGGAGAGTGCTTGTCGTGAAGTCGTCTTGGAGAGTACTTATTGAGAATTGGGCAGTAGGAGCTCTGATGTAGCCGTGACTAGTTGTGAGCATGTTGTATGCAGTTGTTCTGATGGGCTAGACAGCCGATGCTGTTCGATTGGGGATGTTGTAATGATCAGAGTGAATGTTTCGTCAATATATATGAAGGTAAAGAATTTTTTTTTATTTTTTTATTTCAAATGTCTCTTGGTCACAGGTTCAGTCAACAAAGCATCTGGCTTGTGTTCATGTATTAGAGTGTAATTCTGGTTTTTATGTGCAATTATAGTATTTTTGGTTTTTTTTAATTACTTCATTGTAGATGGCGTTTAAAGCATCTTGTCGCATTGAGGAAGAACCGTGCCAGATGTGTACGTTGAATCACACTTCCACACACAGAAAAGTTACATTTGTGCTTTGTTGTTTCGTAGGTTTTATAGTTGCTGGGGACTTAATTAATTAATTGTGTTAACGGAAGTTTTGTTTCATTCTTTGTTGTTATTCTATGCAGTCAGATTGCGGAGTAATACTAGTCAGGGCCAACCGGTTACGAGACTGCGTAACTGGACAGACAGCGACTAATACTAACAATATTTGCATTCTATTTAATTAAGCCCCCATGCAAGATGTGAAAATTACCGAACTATCAGTTTAATAAGTCACAGCTGCAAAATAATAACGCGAATTCTTTACAAACGAATGGAAAACTGGTAGAAGCCGACCTCGGCGAAGATCAGTTTGGATTCCGCAGAAAGGTTGGAACACGTGAGGTAATACTGACCCTACGACTTATCTTAGAAAATAGATTAAGGAAAGGCAAACCTACGTTTCTAGCATTTGTAGACTTAGAGAAAGCTTTTGACAATGTTGACTGGAATACTCTCTTTCAAATTCTAAAGGTGGCAGGGGTAAAATACAGGGAGCGAAACGCTATTTACAATTTGTACACGTAGTTTCGCTTACAATTTGTACAGAAACCAGATGGCAGTTATAAGAGTCGAGGGGCATGAAAGAGAAGCAGCGATTGGGAAGGGAGTGAGACAGGGTTGTAGGTGTTCCCTGATGTTATTCAATCTGTATATTGAGCAAGCAGTAAAGGAAACGAAAGAAAAATTCGGAGTAGGTATTAAAGTCCATGGAGAAGAAATAAAAAAGTTGAGGTTCGCCGATGACATTGTAATTCTGTCAGAGACAGCAAAGGACTTGGAAGAGCAGTTGAACGGAATGGACAGTGTCTTGAAAGGAGGATATAAGATGAACATCAACAAAAGCAAAACGAGGATAATGGAATGTAGTCGAATTAAGTCGGGTGATGCTGAGGGAATTAGATTAGGAAATGAGACACTTAAAGTGGTAAAGGAGTTTTGCTATTTGGGGAGCAAGATAACTGATGATGGTCGAAGTAGAGACGATATAAAATGTAGACTGGCAATGGCAAGGAAAGCGTTTCTGAAGAAGAGAAATTTGCTAACATCGAGTAAAGTTTTAAGTGTCATTAAGTCGTTTCTGAAAGTATTTGTATGGAGTGTAGCCATGTATGGAAATGAAACATTGACGATAAATAGTTTGGATAAGAAGAGACTAGAAGCTTTCTAAATGTGGTGCTACAGAAGAATGCTGAAGATTAGATGGGTAGATCACGTAACTAATGAGGAGATATTGAATAGAATTGGGGAGAAGAGGAGTTTGTGGCACAACTTGGCAAGAAGAAGGGACCGGTTGGTAGGACATATTCTGAGGCATCAAGGGATCACAAATTTAGCATTGGAGGGCAGCGTGGAAGGTAAAAATCGTAGAGGGAGACCAAGAGATGAATACACTAAGCAGATTCAGAAGGATGTAGGTTGCAGTAAGTACTGGGAGATGAAGAAGCTTGCAGAGGATAGAGTAGCATGGAGAGCTGCATCAAACCAGTGTCAGGACTGAAGACAACAACAACAACATCACGTTTACCTTATTAGACAGAAGAGTGGTATCACTTCATGTGAGAATCCAATGAAGTGGTAGTGTGAAATCAATCGGCGTTATCAACCAAGAGCTCAGAGTAACTGTATCTCTCCTCGCGGCTTTCTAGTGCGCGCCTAAGGCTCAGCGAGCGGGTTGCAAATCAGCTCTTCAGCGGGAGTCTTTTCGATGTGTATAGCAACCACAACACCCATAACACCCTAGCCATGTCACTATCGGACCACAACACTGAACAATGTTTATTTTAGGAAAGTGAATATTGTGAAGTGAACTTAGTTCTCAGCCAAGACGGTATTGTGTTGTACTAGAACTGGAGCTGAAAAATTCTGAATCCTTGTAATAGGAATTGTCATTTGAACATTGTGCCATTTCTGTGGTGGTGCTATTATCGAAGTGGATACATAGACGCATCAGTGTCACTGACCATAGATATGACTGAAAGCTATAACACATTTTTTATGAAGGCTATAACACCTACATTAGCTGTCCACTTCTTATTCTACAAATGCTTCCTGTCGGTGCCGTACTTCATTTTTTTTTTTTTTTTGTTTCAGAAAGATACAACGCATGATACTAGCAGAAGTCTTACTATGGCCATATTGTTAAATCTTGCATCTTATAAATAGTTACGGAAATACACACGGCATAGTCCCTCAGCAAATGAAACGTTCAAAAATCGTTGCTCTCCTAAAGCCAGGGAAGCCGAGTAACGAACCAAAGAGCTACCGCCCAGTCGCATTATTGAGCTCTGTCTATAAACTCCTGGAAAGACTTCTTTGTAACCGCATTGCCACCATATTCTGGAGTCAGCTCTTGTGGGGCAAGCCAGGTTCCGCCCTGCGCGCAGCTGCACAGGTTATGTCACTAACTACGAAAATAGAGGCTGGGTACCAAAGAAAATTAAAAACATCACCTGTTTTCATGGACCTGTCTGCTGCCTGTGACACTGTCTGGAAACATGGCCTATTCAACAAATTCATGCGAACAATCCCTTGCCTGAGAACTACCAGACTTATAGATGCCATGCTTGCTGCCAGAACACGCCAAGTAGTAACAAGAGAACAGATAAGCGTCCAAAGAACCCTGAACAACGGCCTAGCGCAGGGCTCCTTGTTGGCTGCACTACTTTTCAGCTTATACACTCCTGGAAATGGAAAAAAGAACACATTGACACCGGTGTGTCAGACCCACCATACTTGCTCCGGACACTGCGAGAGGGCTGTACAAGCAATGATCACACGCACGGCACAGCGGACACACCAGGAACCGCGGTGTTGGCCGTCGAATGGCGCTAGCTGCACAGCATTTGTGCACCGCCGCCGTCAGTGTCAGCCAGTTTGCCGTGGCATACGGAGCTCCATCGCAGTCTTTAACACTGGTAGAATGCCGCGACAGCGTGGACGTGAACCGTATGTGCAGTTGACCGACTTTGGGCGAGGGCGTATAGTGGGCATGCGGGAGGCCGGGTGGACGTACCGCCGAATTGCTCAACACGTGGGGCGTGAGGTCTCCACAGTACATCGATGTTGTCGCCAGTGGTCGGCGGAAGGTGCACGTGCCCGTCGACCTGGGACCGGACCGCAGCGACGCACGGATGCACGCCAAGACCGTAGGATCCTACGCAGTGCCGTAGGGGACCGCACCGCCACTTCCCAGCAAATTAGGGACACTGTTGCTCCTGGGGTATCGGCGAGGACCATTCGCAACCGTCTCCATGAAGCTGGGCTACGGTCCCGCACACCGTTAGGCCGTCTTCCGCTCACGCCCCAACATCGTGCATCCCGCCTCCAGTGGTGTCGCGACAGGCGTGAATGGAGGGACGAATGGAGACGTGTCATCTTCAGCGATGAGAGTCGCTTCTGCCTTGGTGCCAATGATGGTCGTATGCGTGTTTGGCGCCGTGCAGGTGAGCGCCACAATCAGGACTGCATACGACCGAGGCACACAGGGCCAACACCCGGCATCATGGTGTGGGGAGCGATCTCCTACACTGGCCGTACACCACTGGTGATCGTCGAGGGGACACTGAGTAGTGCACGGTACATCCAAACCGTCATCGAACCCATCGTTCTACCATTCCTAGACCGGCAAGGGAACTTGCTGTTCCAACAGGACAATGCACGTTCGCATGTATCCCGTGCCACCCAACGTGCTCTAGAAGGTGTAAGTCAACTACCCTGGCCAGCAAGATCTCCGGATCTGTCCCCCATTGAGCATGTTTGGGACTGGATGAAGCGTCGTCTCACGCGGTCTGCACGTCCAGCACGAACGCTGGTCCAACTGAGGCGCCAGGTGGAAATGGCATGGCAAGCCGTTCCACAGGACTACATCCAGCATCTCTACGATCGTCTCCATGGGAGAATAGCAGCCTGCATTGCTGCGAAAGGTGGATATACACTGTACTAGTGCCGACATTGTGCATGCTCAGTTGCCTGTGTCTATGTGCCTGTGGTTCTGTCAGTGTGATCATGTGATGTATCTGACCCCAGGAATGTGTCAATAAAGTTTCCCCTTCCTGGGACAATGAATTCACGGTGTTCTTATTTCAATTTCCAGGAGTGTATATTGCCGATATACCATCCATATCTTCAAGGAAGTTTGGGTACGCAGACGATTGGGTCTTGGCAACACAACACAAGAACTCTGAGGTCATGGTAACAACCTTAACATCTGACTTGGAGACATTAAGTACACACTTTCGTAAATGGAGATTGCAGCCAAATTCTACAAAAACCGAAACTACATGTTTCCATCTCAATAACAAATTAGCAAGCAAACAACTTGACGTTCGTCTCGAGGGAAATCGGCTCTAATCTAATGAGCACCCAAAGTACCTTGGAGTCACTTTGGATAGAGTGCTCACTTATAAACGACATCTGGAAAATACTGCAGCCAAACTAAAGACGAGGAATAATATTCTACAGAAGCTGTGCGGCACTACTTGGGGCTCCTCGGTTGACACACTACACACGTTGGCACTCGGACTGGTCTACTCGGCAGCGGAGTTCTGCTCTCCGGTCCGTATGAACAGTGTTCACACAAAAAAATCTACGTGCAGCTGAATAGCACGATTGGAATTGTCAGCGGAACCATGAGATCAACCCCAACACATTGGCTGCCAATTCTAAGCCACATACCACCTGCGGACCTACGTCGGATGAATGCTCTTCTCCGGGAATACAGGAAGATACTCGACAACGCCCAGCTCCCTATACAATGCAATATGCCTGACCTGGAAAGAAACAGACTTCGGTGTAGACATCCAACAATGATAACAGCCAAGGAATTGCAAAGTATATACTTTGATGCAATGAAGATCTGGAGGAAGCAATGGCGAGAGGTGTGCCCTGAGCATTGTCAAGCTCTCCCCTGCATCACTGAGAGACCGCCCCGATATGAACTACCACGTAAAATATGGTCATCCCTTAACAGAATACGGACAAATCACGGAAGATGTGTAGGTACTCTTTACAAATAGGGAAAAACACCAACTCCGAACTGTGACTGCGGAGCCAACAGACAGACCATGCGCCACATCGTCCAAGATTGCGACAGAAGAAAATACAGTGGCAAGTTCAGTGATTTTCTTATGGCAACAGACGCCGCAAAAGACTTTATATATAATCTTGATGTTTGTATTTAATTGTATTGACCATATATAATCTTGATGTCTCTATTTAATTGTATTGCCCATTATCTGTATGTTTTATACTTCTTGTATAGCATATTTTATTGTGTTTCTTATGCATATCTTTGTGTAAACATTTGCAAGAAGCGTAAAATGATGTGCACTGCCATACGCTAAATAAAATAAGTAAATACAGTTCTGCTTTGAGCATATACAAATGCTTCTTGGTTATTTGCATAATTATATATATGAAAGTAAACACAGACATAGGTGACTTCGGCCACAAGATAAACGCTTGCAACCTATGTTAGAAAATTATTTTTTTTTCTCTCATGTGTTCGTTATTTATGGTAGTCATTGTGAATATTGTTCTTCCTAATACTTTTCGTAAGATGGGCATTTGTTTAGCTCATTTGTAACAAAAATTCTCCGATAAATGGTCTGTTAATTTCATTCAACATTTCTTTCACATCCGGCTTACCTTTGGCCAGGATGACAATTTTCTGCCCAAAATATAGAATTTCTGTCCATTTGCACCGCACTACTAGCAGCAGAGTTTCCTTAGTTTTGTGATTTATCTTTCTGCAGATAACTTTGCGATTGCTGGAGAAAAGGTAAATAACATTTAATGACGTACAATACTTGCTTTTGATAGTAAACCACACAGTTATGGCTTGTGAATAGGTTTGTGCTTTTATTTCAGCTCTCACCTATGGAGCTCTTAAGAAAAGCTTACACAACGGCGGAGTCTTAGAATTCACAATTGCAATGATTTTTAGTTACTCACGTAAACCACGATTTGCCGCAAGCCGTTCTACTTAATTCATTTTACGTGGCTTGCACGTCAGATGCCTTCGTAGTAAATTGTCTCGCGTAGGTTTTTTTGCTGAATACATGTTTCGTGACATGCTGTGTGTTATCGAGTATAGTGAGCATTGCGCACTGGAGTTACATTTTCTGAGCGGCAGCTATAAATAGGTGTGTTTTCAAGCTTGTTATCCCTTTCACCAAAGCTAGACGTCGCTCATAGTTTCTCGGGGCATCTCAGCTGATGTTCACAGCAGCAGAAATAGATGTCCGTTATAGCAGACCTGATGATGGTGCTTCCTTCATAAAGAAATAGTCAAACTCACGAAGAAACATATGCAATTAATTTGTGATTAGTTCATTGTTGAAACAACAGAGATAAGAAATAGAGTTTTAAGTGCGGAACAGAAAATAAGGTTCTTTTTTTAAGAAGCAGGAGCATCTGGTATTCAGTGTGCTGTTGCATAAGACTTTGCTGTTTCATCGATCTCGGTGTCAAACGTCTTTTGGGATCTAATAACCGCAATTATAGAATCACGTCTCAAATTCAATCAAATTTCCGACAGATATGATTGTTATGAAAATAATCTAGATCGAATATCATGAATGCTGTACATTCCCATATGCTATCGACCCAATCTATTTTTACATGTGTTAATTAAAAACCCTCATGCACGTAACGGCGAATACATCAACAGCAAATGAGCTGTAAGCTTCACAGGTTAGTGAAAAGTAATCTTACCTTACACACTTGGCAGAAACGAATTCTTTTCTGCTTGCAATAGACACAGCTGTGCATGTATTTATGTGATCCGTGTTATTACATGTCATCACCCTTTTTTTTACATCTGAACTGGGGTTGCAGGAGGAGTCTGACGTAGTTCTTCTGTTATCGTCAGCAAATGGGCTTGTATCAAATCGCAGCGTGGTTTATTGTACTACTTTTGAAGGGTAAAATGCGAAGTTTACTTTAATCAGCCTATGATATTGTAACGTGATAGCAGAATATGGTTTTTACCAAGACTATTGAAGTGCAACAGCTGCAAACGCTTTCGACGCTAGTGCGACGTAATATAATCTGATAATAGTCCATGATGTCAGAGAAACGCAACATACTGAATAGCTCCATAGGCTGCGATACTGCCGCAAATAGATAAATGATCCAGAAAGTGTAGAAGAAAATTATTTTATTCCCGTCCATGGACACAAAACTGTTCCATCTTTAGACTGTCGGTCTTAGTCAGTGAGGCCATCTTCAGCGAAACATGGTTAAGACACAGATACATCTAGTGGATTGTCTACATCTTAAAACAATATGACAAGACATACTTCTTTTAAATCATGTCCTCAATTAAGGAAGTCACAGCACCATAGTCAAAAGGCAAACACAAAATCAGCTTAGCTTTGTCGTCCATATTTATGTAGTAGAACAGCATTACATTTTTATTCTTTTTTTACTTTGAGCGTATTACTCTCGCATTTAATTGTCCCTCTCTCTTCATATAATATATCTTATTAACTAGATAATCTTATTAATTGACTGGTACAGTGTTTTATCACTCTGTTCTTGCAACGGCGTTTCGCAGGGTACGACAGGCCCACTGGCGGTTAATTTCCTCCTTAATACAGGCTGTTGTTTCATCAATTTCTTTCCTTATTTACTTTATTATTTTTATATCACTGTTAGCATCGTAAGCTTGTTCTTATGTATGTGATTAAATTTTTACCTAAAATCACCAAAGAGCGTATCAGAATTATTGTCATCTAACCATTTACTTTTTAACAAGCTAAACTTAACATTAGTCGTAGTTTTAATTTATTGCATTTTATCACTGTAATAATGTATACACCTGGCAAGCCGAGTACAGACCTTACCGTTGTGAATAGTAACACTGTTAACAAGGTGACTCCACCGACACTGTGGCCTTGTATATACCTTATTTGAAACGCGTGTGACGATGCTAAGCTGATTTCAGTAGTAGGGAGATGGGGATGCAGGTGCAATTTTGATACCAAATTGATATGCAAATTAATTAAATTCATCAATTAACTACCCCCACCCTCTGCATGACATTATCTGTTTTCCTCAGCCGTTACGTGGGTCCCCATTCCACCCCCTACCCACCCCCTCTCCCATCAAGCCAATTGGCGGGAATTTCGAATTTTGGAGGGAATTTCAAATTATTCATTCTGGAAAGAGAGGCCAAGTGCGCCCCCCAACAGATGAAAACTGTCCAGATGCAGGAGGGGAAGGCTGGTTTAGTGTACTTTAATTATTTTGGTTGGGAAACTGAAGTAAAAGTCAGTCCTAATTACGTAATTAATCACAAAGATCGCTATATGCATAGTGCTACAGAAGAAGGTCCTAAAAGCGCAATACCGTTCAAAAATAGATGATGTCATACAACTAGTGTTATCCTGCTTGGAAAAAATTTCACAATACCACTTGAAATTAGCGGCAGACGTACTCAAACTCTACCCTTCACCTATAAGCTGGTGGGAAAGAAGGCTGGACTGGAAGGTACTATCTTTATTTTTGGCAGGTGTTGTGTTCAACTGACACGATGCTCGTATTGAACAGAGAGGAGTTTAATACGTGCATTGCCTGTAAGCATACAGCTGAGGACTGTGTCCATCGCTATGTAACTTCATAGTTCGCTACGGATGCCTGCTCGACAATCACCCTGCAGCCCAGATAATCGAGGCCAATTCACGCTACCATAACTGATGGAAAATGCTTCACTCTTCTAATTAGACATAGAAATTGTCGCTGGGTCGTAATGCAACACGTGTACTGGGGATTGGAAAAAAATCATTGTAATAATACAACTGGCGCAAAAACTGACCACAGAAGATTGCAGAAGGGCGGCAGTTGCAGCTGTGTCCTCCTCGATGGGTTATCATGAACTAACTAACTTGGGAGCAGTCTTACCATCCCCCCCCCTACCACCCCTCATCCCTCCCTCTCCTCACCATATATAAGGATAGAGATCTGTTCTATCTTGCCACTGACGGTCCACAAAGAGATACTTCTGGTGGCATTGATCTATGTCTCCAGTCTGCACAAATCAATCACAGACAGACAAAACCCAAGGACAGGATGCTTCAAGCATTCTGTTAAACGCACTTCTCGGAAAGATTGAACCCACCTGAAACAACAACGAAATTGAGGAGAACTCTCCAAATCGCTTTTTCAAACGTCAACTGGTTGGAAAACAGGGAGCTCACCGCCTACGTCGATCGCAGCTCCCGTAGTAGCCTCCCGCCCATCTGGTTGCGAAGTCTTCAGTACAATCTGTTCATGATGAGCACATGGCTGAGAAGTCAGCACTATTGACCTCGAGAAAAGCTACACATACAATAGATTGCAACAGTTGGGGTCCCCCTGAACAAAAGCGAGATATATGATAACCATACCGATCACAGGTTGTTTGTCTAGAAGGGCAGCTGCGACCTCTGAAGGAATACGCTCCCCACACCTCTGGTAGCTCCATCTGCAAGCGCATGCCATTATAAGGGGAAAAACACTTCACCATAATTGTTGTATTTAATGTCATTGCACCTCCTATAGCTGAGTCCTGGACCGTGCGGCTGATCCTGGCGGAGGTTCGAGTCCTCCCTCTGGCGTGGATGTGTGTGTTAGTCCTTAGGATAATATAGGTTAAGTAGTGTGTAAGCTTAGGGACTGATGACCTTAGCAGTTAAGTCCCATAAGATTTCACATACATTTGAACATTTGCACCTCCTATAAGAGAGCATCTATTAAAAACGAAAACACAGTTTTGACGATAGTAAATGTCCTCTTCCCACGAAAATAGGCGGAGTCCATTTTCTTTTCGTTTTATGAGTGAAATTGGTATCGTTTTTACCTTTTTCTGTAGGATATATTGCACATATCATTATTTTGCGACATCCAATGAAGTGAAAGAAAGCCAAAGCACCGCCTCCGATTACACATGACCAGACTGCAGAGACACGTCCTTTCTGCGTAACACTGAAAAAAAAACTACCACTGTACACTGACGATGCTTTCCTGGGACGCCAGAAAAGTGCAAAAGGAAGTAGTTTTATCATTTTCAAGTTTATTACCATAGTGACTGGGGTAGGAAACTTGCAGAGTGGTTGTATGTCTGATGTTGGACAAATATATCCTGCATTAAAGTATTAAGAGCGTTGCGTTCTGCACGGCTTGCAGAAACCATATGGCTTTAACAATATACCATTTTTAGGTGCACAACCGTGTACCTATAGGAGTGTGTGTTTATGCTCTATGATCATTTCTCGGATGCCGGTTCCTTCCTGGTACTGGCTCCAGATACTGGATCAATACTTCAGAATTGATAGAATGTCAATATTTATCCACTGTTCAGTCTGACGACGACTCAAAGATTTCCCTTTTTTTTATTTTTTACTTTTCAATTGCCGCTTCTGCCACTCCTAACATTCGCTGCCAGACTCTGTACACTACGTTCGATCACTTCTCCTACAACCGAAATTTCCTCATCCAGCTTACCACAACTGCACTGCATTTTCCATACCGCTCATTAATTTGTTTAGTGCCCCCATTTTTTATGTTTTGTTGCTTCCGCTGCTGTGATGCTTGTGCCATATTTCAGTTTTTATTAATTTTTATTCCGAATTATAGTGTTCACATTTGTTACTTTTTGACTCTCTGTTGTCACGTAATACAAAATAAATCTGCAACGACTTTCGAAATGTCTCCTTGTTTTTCGACCACTGTATTCTTCCACAAGTTTAAATCCAGTTTGTTCCAGTTTCTTTCTAATAATTGCGTATGATTCTTGCTGTTCCTCTTGCCTTGTTTCCAATGAGATTTTTCGAGTAGTTCTTGAAGTTTTTATTCATTTTTGTAGGAAAGGAGGAAGATTAGTTCTTAACAAACCATCGACGACAAGGTACTCAAAGGCGGAGCACATACTCGGATTGACGAAGAATGGGCAATAAATTCGATATTGTGCTTGTAAAAGGGACTATTAGGGGATACATCTTAAACGATTGAGGGAAACGAAAAAAAAAAAAACCTAAAGATCAATAATCGGATGGGAGTCTAAACGGCTGTCCTCCCTATTCAATTTTACTTTCTATTCATGCATTCCCAGTACATTTCACTGTGTAATTCTCACTCACCGTGAAACATTTTTGCTTGTGCTTCTTACTGTACCTTATACATTACTTCGTGATTATTGTAGTTTTTGTTTGGTTTCAATAATAACATTTAACAACACTCCGAAACTCTCACGACTCGACACCGAGCTATCAACTAGCGTTTACAGATGTACCACTGGACTTCGTTCTTCGTTTCTAATGCCGATCTTTGCAAATTCCAATATTGTTACGAAGTCAGTCTCATTCAATATATTTTGTGATTCTACTTGTCAATGAACTACATTTGTGGCTTTCTAAGTCAGGCATCAAATTCATGAATAACAGTCTATTGCTTAATTGTCAGAAGGCTGCTACTAAATGACGAAATGTTCTGCCTTTACCAGGACATTCATTGCTACATTCATTCCTAACTTTCTTTCGCTCTCCATCCTATTCTGCCTTCACTTGCGCCCTATATCACACTGAAATCACTTTCATAAAACGATCCGCTACGCGTATGCCGTGAACATACCTTTTCCTGCGACTCTCAAACATCGACAGTTTCCGAACATTTCCAATGACTCACGTCCTCTTCCAAGATGAGCACTGGCTGGGTGGGTCACAGCGAGTGTTGGACTTGAGCATACGGCGCACAGTGAGTCGAGAAAACAGAACAGGAAAAAAAGGTGCGCATACTGACTTTCTTCCCGCGAAACCTTGTGTATATCGCACTGATGCATACGTGCCCAATGCTGCGGTGTCATTCCAGTCTCAAGTCTGTACGGTACGTGCTGTGGCAATCGACGGTTAACAGTGATTCGGATAAGGACACATATTTTCAGATATTGTTTGTATGACCTGTTTAATATTTGACATTGATCCTGCTAGTTATCAGAATGAAATAAGATGAATAACACTACAGAATGATGTTTATGACATTTTTGACCACTGTAATGACGTATGTCGACGTAAAATTAAACTACTGCCGATATTATCCGGAACCGTTGATTACAAAATTTCCTCTGCATGGTTCCATTTTGCAAATAGCTCTTTTAGTACATTAATAGTATAGTTAATGAGTGCAAAAGTATTTGAGTGCACATATTTGCACGTTTTTAGTAGACGGTCATTTCCCTATCGTGCAGCAGTGCCACACGGTAAAAATGGGTCGCTCATTATTACAGTTATAACTGCACAAAAGAATGTCATTAGGGTTTTCTGTATAATTCTTGGGCAATTGTTCGGGACTCTAATCATAAATTTTTTCGAGAATTGGCAAATGATGTTTGTTTTGTAAAGAAGACCACCTTTTTGTTGCTGCAAATGTAATTTATAAATTCCCAGGCGCGTTTCTCCTTTTTCTTAGTCTAAGATATCTTCAGTGGGAACTAGAACGATATAGTTTTCTTATTTTCTGATTACCAAAGTGTTCACGTAGCATTTTTATATAAGTAATTACTTATTTACATAAAAAAGATTATGTAAGCTAAACGCGTCTGGGAAAAATTACAGTTACAACTAGAAAAGGCGGTTTTATTTACAAAACAAATATTTCTGTGTTTGTTGCGGATGATGGCGACGCAAACAAATTTGTGGCGAGTAATATTTTTAAGAAAATCCAGTTTCCCCCAAGTAATATGAGAATATTGGTTTTTCGCAAAATACTGTTGAGCTATTCAAATTTTGTACAAAGAACTCTAGAACTAAAACAATCAATCAACTATTCCGAAAAAATTATATTTTTCGAAAGTCAGGTGCCATCATCACCGGACTTACAATATTCTGCAGTGATTCCCGATATCGAAACCAGCCCACATAGTATAGTTTTGATGCACTGATATGTTATAACCGCAGCTGCTGCGTTGCTGGTTGGTAGGCTATCTGAAGATCCTCAGGAAGCTTTACCGGGAAGATATTACGCATAAATATTCCCGTGAGTAAACGATGCACGTCGTATGTCATCGACTTCTGGCATCTTCTGATACATCCAACTCAGGGGTCCAGAAAATGTCAGTTGAGCGAGATAGACAAATACCACCTGGGGTAAAAGATCTGCCTTTCTAAGCATCTCCCAGTGGACAATCCGACAGCGATCCTTCTGAAACCAGTAATGACACAAGTAATGAATGTGACTATGATTTAGATTAAAAAGTGTAAAATATCGAATAAAACATTTCGGTACGCGCAATTTCTACTTCTAACTCGTTATCAGTAACGTCAGAATATTTTATACCCTAAGGTTTACTCGGATCCGGTAAATTTATAGTTTTTGACCGGCCAAATTGGATTCACCATTTTGAATTTTGTAATCTGACAGCGACCAAAAAAACAGTGTTTTGCAAAATTTTATATCCATTTTTCTACTATGTCCAGGTTTTGAAGCGAGTTGGCCCACGGTGCGTCGCCACGATTCGGGGATTTAACAAATCCGTTTCGTATTAACAGACGTTTGCGAGCTATCGCTCGTATATATATGTTCACAAAAGACAAGTTTCACTCACCTTGGAGTCTGTATAGCACTACGTGCAGCAGACTCCTGATTGCCGGGGTTAATGTGGACCCGAAAATCCGCAAATAACTTGAATATATAGTAACCCGAAATCTACATATTTCTAACAGAAAGTGCTATTTTTTGTGTTTAGAAACAAGTAGCATATCACATTTGAAACTCTACTGCATTACTGTTCCGTGTTATTCATTCGAAACTGACAACCTGGTAATAAAATTACTCATAAAGTCCATTGTATTTTGTATCGCTAGTTTTCAGGTCACATTCTTAGCTGCTCAAATCCCAGTTCAGAGGCGTCGCTGTTGGACAACTCTCGCATGTTTCTATTATCTACACTTATCCAAACAGAAATTTGTTTTCTGAACTAAAATATTCGGTTTAATTATAACAGAGAACAACAGGCTTCTTTTTATCCGAAAATAGACTAATTATGCAAGAATAATCCGCACCCGGAAAATCTGGAGTTCGCAGTACCCTTATCTTGCGATGAAACAGCGAATTTTTTAAAAAAGCATTACACGAAATCTGAATCATATTATGCTAGAATTTTCGTTTTACTGATGCCTGATATTTCTAGTGATATATGAAAGGCTTAATTCAATTCATTTAACTTTAGGACGCTGTATCTCAAAATGAACAAAAATGTACTTGTACCACTATTTAAATAAGCCCTTCATATGTATCAACTAATTCTCGACCATTCTGCGACCCATGAGTTTTTTGTCTGATCTCTCTTCCACTGCCTACACCACAGGACACTCAAAACAGTGCCAATAGTAGTTCCATTTAACGATTTCCTAATAGAAGAAGTAACGAATTCATTCTGCTTTTGATATATGTCCCGTAGTTAACAGTACATTAATAACTGGATAGGCGCTTCAGTCTGGAACCGCGCGATCGCTACGGTCGCAGGTTCGAATCCTGCCTCGGGCATGGATGTGTGTGATACCCTTAGGTTAGTTAGGTTTAAGTAGTTCTAAGTTCTAGGGGACTGATGACCTCCGATGTTAAGTCCCGTAGTGCTCAGAGACATTTGAACCATTTTTGAATAACTGGATAATGTTAGTAAGAAAAATAATAAACAATAAAACGTTTTACTTACCTTTGTATAAAAAATACATTGCATGGGTGTATCTCTAAATATCAATGATAATAGTACTCATAGTACAGCTCCTTTTGAAGTAAGTATATATCTTACACCATAAGCATAGTGTTTCCGCTTTAGTGAACTATTTTATCATTTGCTCAACTTCCCTGATAAGCCTAATACTTCATAACATTCTTCGTTACACGCTCTCAGCGCACGTTGCGTTCTAACAAATGTTTATCTAATTGTCGTAAGTATTATGGTGTAACATTCTGCAATCTCTTTCACTTTTATCTTATCTCGCTGTTCTATTTAAGCAGGCTGTCGTACCGGCTCACAGCACTCTGGGGTTCGTAACAACTGGAGAAGGCAACGCGTGAGTACTCAACAATCTTTTGACATTTCGCTAAAGCGTTTTCCTTTAAATTTTAAATTTGAGTCTTGTGGTTAAAGATGACATCCATGATATTTAATCAGACGACCACGATTAGCGAGAAGCAGGGAATACTTTGGCCTGTGGATATATGTCAGCACTCGCTTCACTGATATTTACAAAATATGGAGCCGGCCGAAGTGACCGAGCGGTTCTAGGCGCTTCAGTCTGGAGCCGCGCGACCGCTACGGTCGCAGGTTCGAATCCTGCCTCGGTTATGGATGTGTGTGATGTCCTTAGGATATTTAGGTTTAAGTAGTTTTAAGTTCTAGGCGACTGATGACCTCAGAAGTTAAGTCCCAAAGTGCTCAGAACCAACCAAAATATGGAAAATTTCAGGACCTCTGCACTGGGCGTCAAACTCTGGTATTGAGTAACACGATTCCCACATTTGGGCTCAGTTCTTAGTGGTACCGTTACACTGTTAAGTTTTACGCACATCGTGAAACTGGTTCTTAAGAAGTTTAAAGTTGTTCATGGCACTGTGCGTTACTCCAAAACTAAGCATTTTGATGCGCAATACATGGGTTCACAAAAGTTAGGAAACGGATTCGGTGTTCGCCGTCCAATACGGTCGTACACCTGTCGCAGTGTTACTTAATTGGACAGTACATTATTTTTAACATATATATGTGTCTGACCTTTTACTGTCGGGTTTTACAAAAGCATTTTAACAAAGCACCTAAACGGTTCAAATTACCGTCAGTATTCAAAATTTCAGATCACAAATCTTGTGTGGAGAAATGAATAGACAATGCGATCGGAGTATTAACTGACACTCCTGAATTATCGGTTTTGCGATTATTTCCAATTTTAAAATAGTGTAGAGTTTCATATGAAGTTACTGGTAACCGTGGCGCCTGGAACGCTATGAAAACATTTAAATGCTCTATAGCATTCTGAAAAGATAGACATTGAGTAAGCAAAATTAGCAGGTGTAGGAATTTCAGTCAGGTCACAATCGCAAAGAAGATGCAGCGATAAATGAAGGGCACGAGATCAGACTGATTTAATTTCAAAGTCGAAGCCACAAATTTAGCATCGGATTTCCCAAGACACGTTTTGTCATCGAAGGATAATGCCAAAACAGGCTGTCACCAATTCCTTCACTTACATGGGGCGTTTCCGTTACGACGATAAACACATGTGGGAATTATGAAGAAAGCATGTTATCAGTTCGAGGTAAGGAATCGTGGCCCGGAAAACATCCAAGTTACGAAACCAGTAGAATATAGAACCTACGAATCGTTGTTTGTGCTATGTAATAACTTTTGGGGCGTAGCTAAAGTTGTTGGACAGGAAAACCATATCAACTTGTAAACGTCGATTTTATGATGGGCATACCGGAAACTCCATTATCTAAATGAAATATTGTATTCTGGTAATATTCACTGTTCTAACATTGTTTTAATAAATAGGTATAATAGAGCTTATTGCGATGACGTCATGTCTGCATACAATATGGTCGATACCATTTCAAATAATTGTTGTGAAAGCAGTAACTCGAGCTATTTGTCCAAGCGAACAAAATTATTACAGAAGTGAGTCTACTTTCACTTTAATTTTCGTTCCCCGACAAATAGTAATCATGAACATTTCTCTTTTTTTTTAAAATAAATTTTAGCTTAGTCGTTCCCTGAGCTGAGGTCCCCGCCTCATCCGTTAACCGTTTCCACCCAAACCCACACGATCATGCGGGTTCGGTTTTTATTTTTTTACGACAAACTGAATCTCTTATCTTGCTTCCAACCGACCTGCAACGATCGTGCAGGTTGTGCGCTACGCGTTTCTCATGTTTATGTTGCCATTCGGCGCCAACAGATTGCAGCACATGTTTAAGTTGATCGAGAAGTGAGCATTATGCCGGCGCTTGATTAGTTGCTCATAATTAAGTTAAATTGAATTGTTTCGGTGATTTGCTGGATCTGGTTATTTGTAATAGTGTGTACAACGCTGTGATATAGATAATTATTAGTAACTTCTTATCTTTGCACAGTAATTGTGCGTTAAATTTGTACTAGCACGATTGTGCGGGTTAGGTGTTGACTGTGTAACTTCATCCTCGAGTGGCTGTTGTTGATCGTGTCATTGGCCTCCCTCTATTACTGCTTTTCATACAGTTTTGAATGGGAAAGTTTTTATGCACATTCCCGTTATTGTCATTAGCTTCCGTTTTAGAACTATTACTCATTTCCGGTATCACAGTGGAGATGCAACGTGACGGACATCAACATCAACATCTTCACATATTCTCAGAAACCATTGCATATACATGAAGGACGTTCTTCTTGAGTCTCTTTTCCCACCAGTGGGCTATGTGTCAGCATGCATCATCTCCATTCACGTGGATTACGTAATGTTTATTGTCTGATTATTTCTGTTTTCTCAAAAAGCCCTTGAAACCTTCTGATCTCCTACATGTAACTGTAGGAGGAAGATTTATTTTGGAAACACCACTATTTTTCATTTGTCGGGTGGCATTCCTTCCACCTTCTGCTTTTAGGAAATCTGAGCGACAATGGCAGCAAACAATGATAGCTGATCATAAACGTTTTATCCGTCTCTTTAAGGCACATGGCTGTGGCGAGACTGTGAATCATTGCTAACTTGCATCATTTGTTCCTCTTTACCACAAAGGAAATCAACTACTTAACATTTGCCGTTTCCGCATGTAAGGTTATTTATAAATCCATGTACGAGCTCAGCTGGTTGTGTTGTGTTTCGATTCAGACAAAACAAAAATCGATATATTTTAACTTCTACAGATGGGAGGTTTTCCACTGCCACCATATTAATTTACGACCTCTAATTTATTTCTAACATGAATATATAAATGAATTAATGCCTTGGATGTAATCCCTCCCAGTTTTCTTACCTAATCATACCAAAACATACGACAAAGGTAACCTGCAAGATTGCAATTTCAAAGGCAGATTTTGTTTGATATTAACTCATTTTGCATTAGTTGCCTCGCTCGAATAACATCTTCAATAGAATAAAATGATGTAATTAGAAAATAAATATTACATCAACAATATACCAATTATATCACAAAAGCTGAGTCATAGTTCAGAGCTGTAATATTTTTGTGCTTATTTCCCAGTACGTCTGAAGCAGGCAGCTACTACGCTACACAAAACATTTTAACATTCCTACACACAGAAATACAATGTCATTTATATTTTTTAGCCATCAGCTCCTAAGGGTAAAATATTTCAAGTAAAAAGTCAATAATCTGTAGGTGGAGATAGGCTTTATTACTGTACTGTGAGACGAATTGCAGCCTAGAGCTTCGAATTATCTTTTCCACGCTATGTTATGTTTATTTCTTATCATCTTCACAGATTACAACCCCTAAATAAATTTTGCGAAATAATGTTAAACATTAATATTAGGTAAAGAGTATACGACCATGATAGTTAAAATTCCGATTTAGATCGGATTAACTGGCTTTCTTATTTATTTATTTTCTCAGCTGTTGAGATTATTCGAAGTCATGCGAGGGCTGCACTCGAGGTCTGAGGCAGATTTGGCTAGACGGTAAGGTTTGCAAAGAGTTAAAATTCCGATTTACATCGCGTTAACTGGCTTTCTTATTTATTTATTTACTCAGCTGTTGAGATTATTCGAAGTCATGCGAGGGCTGCACTCGAGGTCTGAGGCAGATTTGGCTAGACGGTAAGGTTTACAAAGAAAACATAACAGCTATCGCTGCTTCCTGGATGCGTTTCATATTGCTAGTGGTCTAGAAAAGAGCAAACTCTATCTTGTTGTTAGGGTTTGCTTAGAAAAGCCATCACTTTCTGTTTGGTAGGACAAATGAATGAGAAAATTTGCGTATACCAAGACACTAGAAGAAACGGCAATGCACATAAAATATCACAATAAATGATATTTTTAAGTATTTTACCATTATTTATAAAACTGTTAAACGTTGCTGAAAAAAATATGTTTGCATTCTCTTTGATCACTTTTCACCAAAGCAAAGTCTTCTCTTAGTTAACTTTTCATGTAAGATGTACTTTTTTTCTGTACACCTTCGGTGTCAACAACTCCACAGATATTTAAATGCCAATCGTCCAGTACCATATTGTGTGCTTTTTCGACGTTTTTATCCTTACTTGCAGTTACGGGATGTCTTCCATATGACTAATCTGCTAGAGAAATATAACATGTTTAAATTTATGAAATTATTTTCATAACTGTTAAAACTGAAAAACTTGTTATAAGGTTTCACCAACATTCTTGGATTTTCGTTGACGTTAAGTTGGCCAGAACAAGGAGACCGACGCAGCTATGGTATTCCAGCGTCTCTATAACAATGTGACAGACGTAACACCGCTACCTGAAAGTGTATGAACAATCCGCTGCAGATCGATCTGAGACATAACTTAAGTTACTAAACTAAGCTAAACTCCACCCGAACAGGCCATGAAGGCTCAACGGTACCGACCGTCCGCCGTGTCATCCTCAGACCACAGGCGTCACTGGTTGCGGTTATGGAGGGGCATCTGGTTGGCAAACCGCTCTCCCGACCGTATGTCAGTTTACGATACCGGTGCCGCTACTTCCTCAGTTTGCCTCCCACGGGCTTAGTGCACGCCGATTGCCGAAAGCGCTCGGCAGACCAGATGGTCACCCATCCAAGTGCTAGCTCAGTCCGACAGCGCTTAACTTAGGTGATCTTACGGGACAGGTGTTACCACTGCCGCAAGGCCGTTGCCTATAACTAACGTTACCGGACAACATAAATGTCCTCTTCACCCGCCTAACCGTCGTACTTTGATCAGCCGCGCGGTTTGAGACGCCATGTCACCCACTGCGAGGCCCCTCCCGCAGGAGATTCGAGTCCGCCCTCGGGCATTGGTGTGTGTGTTGTTCTTAGCATAAGTTAGTTTAAGTAGTGTGTAAGACTAGGGACCGATGACCTCAGCAGTTTGGTCCCTTAGGAATTCAACGCACACACACGCCCTGACCAAACGAACGACTCTCTAGGGCGGCATAATTCAGTGCCGCAAACTCTCGACATAGGTCATACGGAAACGACGCCGGACGATGAGAATAAATTTAGTCAAAAAATGTCTCTAAGCACTATGGAATTTAACATCTGAGGTAATCAGTCCCCTAGACCTAGAACTACTTAAACTTAACTAACCTAAGGACATCACACACATCCATGCCCGAGGCAGGATTCGAACCTGCGACCATAGCAGCAGCGCGGTTCCGGACTGAAGCGCCTAGAACCGCACGGCCACAACGGCCGGCTATAAATTTAGTCCAGAAGGTCATCACGACTCCATTGTGTAAGGCTGCAGGCAGATTACAACAACTGCATACTTAATTTTCAATTTTGCACGTCATTCAAAGTGCTAGATTCAATCGAATTCCTTAACTCATTCTGTCTGTCAACGATATTATATTATCTTGAACAACTTGGTACAGCTTTTTGAAAATAATCAGTAGATTTAGTTACTGTAATGACACTAGTTAACTGAACGGTGAAAAGCTTTCGGTCTAAGTATGGCTCGTATAATTTGGCCCTAATGACAGAAACATGGAGCAACTGCAAAATTTAAAAAAAGAGAAAAGAAAAGAGAATCAATCCCTTCAAAAAAGCTTTAAAAAAATGCCAATTTGGACAGTGCAGTTGTCTTTATAGGTTTTGTGTTTTACTCTACATGTATGTGTGTTTCGTCATCATTACAAACACAGGCGTAATTAGATATTTAACTTTGATTGCCGTGGCCATATGCATCCAATCGTGGCTGATAACAGTACGGTAATGAACAGAGATTACTCTGCTAATGGGTGTAGAGCTTTAGATCGTAGAGAATTATCTGTGTCAACTGCGACGTTACCACGCTATCTGCTTCAATAAGGCGCCGTCAAACGAGACCGCACCTGTCACTGACAAGCGCCCGTCTTTTCCACTCCAGCACTCGACACTGCGGAACTGAATACTGCCTCGCATTGTCTGATTTATTGGTTAAAAACTACCGCGGTAAAATTGCGGAGAGTTTAATAAATAATTAGTTTCGTTTATGATGCAAAATCACACGAATGGGGAAATCATGAGCTACGAAATCTTGAGCGACGAAGTGTTTTTCTCTATTTTTAACACCATTATTTCAGTCCATATCATCACAGTTGTTTTCGACTGTTATTATTTATCCGACACTCACAGAAAATTAGATTAATAAATTTTATGTTCCTGAGTGGAGGCTTAGGCGTGAGGCGAGACGACGGGGTAGGGGGCAGGGGAGACAGGGAAAGTCAAACGCCCTACTGAATTAATTCAAATCAAACACTTCCTCAACCAGAGTAGGATCAAAGATTGCAGCAGCCTTGGCTTCATTGAGGAACCATCCTTGTATTCACCTTAAATGGCCCAAGGACAGCGTGGAAACCTACGTGAGAACGACCGAGCAGAAATCTGACTACTTCGCAACCCTGTTACCACCATCCCAATGCCCTTCCTCTCTTGGTAGTGCATTGAGATTTGGTATCACAATAATTTCTTGAAGCACAAAATGTGATATCGCTATGGAAGGAAGATGAGGTCTGACAACGAACACTGTCCTGCCGACAGAATATGAGCAGATACTAAGGGTGGTAATGGTTTAGTGTACTAGCGACAACAAGGTCATAAGAGGTGGACAAGAAGCTCGGACGGGAAAAGGATGGCGAAGGAAACCGGTCGCCTCATTTTCAAACGAAACAACAGTCATAATCGACGAAACTGAAACACAGAAAAAAGTCTGGATGGTGGAATGCGAATTAGAATCCCACTCCTCGTTAATGCGAGTCTAGTGACTGACCCATCTACTCTACTACATATACAGGGTGTAAATTTTAAGTTGACAAACCATAATAACTCGAAAGATAAGATTCACACAAAAAAATGTGTAGAATCCAAAGTTGATTATTTTCGAGGGGGGCATCTGCTGGCGCTAAAATTAGCCCGCCACCCCAGCCCCTGGGGGTGGGGCGGGAGGCAACTTTAAAATTTCGAATGGGAGCCCCCATTTTATATTGCAGAATCAGATTCTACATGAAAAACTACGTACATTTTGTCTTAAACATTTGTTTCGATTCTTGGTAGTTGATGCTGTAATTCAAGAAAATCCATGTCTCATTTTTGCGTGGAAAATGGTTACACATAAATAAAAAAATACTTATTTACTTCGTAAATTTTGATTTGCTAAAAGTAAAACTAAAACTCACCCTCTCTCCCCATAGGGTGGGGTTTGAGAGACCACGAAACAAACAAAACTTATCCGAATCTGCGGAAAAAGTTAATATTTGGGTCAACATCTGTAAAACTCTAATTTCTCTCTCTCAAACCCCACTCGATGGGGAGAGAGAGAGAGTTTTAGTTTCAGCGAATCAAAATTTACGAAGCAAATGAGTATTTTTTGTTTATCCGTAACCATTTTCCACGCAAAAATAAGAACATGGATTTTCTTGAATTACAGCGCCAACTACCAAGAATCAAAACAAATGTTTAAGACAAAATGAACGTAGTTTTTTATGTAGAATCTGATTCTGCAATAAAAAATGGAGGTTCCCATTCGAAATTTTAAAGTTGCCTCCCGCCCCACCCCCAGGGGCTGGGGTGGTGGCCTAATTTTAGCACCAGCAGATATCTCCCTTGAAAATAATCAACTTTCGATCCTACACATTTTTTCGTGTGAAGCTTATTTTTCGAGTTATTCTGGTTTCTCATCTTAAAATTTACACCCTGTATACTGTATCAACCATAACGAAGTGCATGAGAGAGCTTACTTGTGATGTTACTATTAGTTGGGGGTTGTGGCAGTTCCAGTCACATATGAAACGTCAAAAAAAAAAAGACTGCTTAAATGTCCCAATGCGTGCCGTACTTGGTGGAATATTTTCTCCACTGTCCTTACGGGACTGACTCTCGGAACTTTCTAAGTAGTCTTTTGCATGATAATTTACATCTTCAGGAGTCTGACAATTCATGTTTTCCAGTATTTCCGTAATGCCCTCCATCAGGCCAAACAAACCTGCAACCATTTCTGCCGCCCTTCTTTGTACGCATTCAGTGTCTCTCATTAGTCCTGTTTCATGAGAGTCCCCGACACTTGAACAGTATTCGAAGGCGGAACACACAAGTGATTTGTAAGCGGTCTCATTTGCAGACTGCATTTTTCCATTAGCCTGCGAATACACTGAAGTCTACCGCCTGCATTAGCTACACAGCCTATTCGATCACTGCATTTCATATCTTCAGAAATATTTACACCAGGTAACTATGTGAGTCCACTGACACAAATTTAGGCTTATTGATGTTGTAGTCGTAAGATCCTACTTTGCTGTGTATTATGAAGTGCGCAGTTTTACATTCATGAGCATGTAAAACGAGGTGCCAATCTTTGCGTTCCACCACTTTGAAATCTTATCAACATCTGCCCCAGATATTTGAACAATTTTTTTTTTCAAGCGGTACTAAACTCTTAATAACTGCGTCATCTGCGAAAAGTTAGTACTGCCTGCAGCTCATTAATATAGAACATTAAAAATGGTCCCAGCACATTTTCTTGAAGTACTCCTGAAGTCATTTATACTTCTCGCCATGACCCTCCATCCAACATCACGTGGTGCGTCCTACCTACCAAGAAATCCTATGTGAAAAACTATTTTTGATACGCCATATAATAGTAGCTTCGTTAATAAACGTCAAATGCTTTTCCGGATGTCGAGAAATACTGCGTCTACCTGCTTCTCTAGATCCAAGGCTCCATCTCGCTCAGTGAGGGAATATGGGAACTGCTGTCTCATGAAGAGGTGCTCTCCTTACTCAGTTCCTCCGTATGGCTGCTGTGTCGAATGACTGAAACAGTCTTGTTAATTCATAATGGTTTCCTGATGGCTATTTTCTCTAAGACCGTCCCATACACTGACTAACCTGTATTAATGATAAGCTTCGTAAACATACTTTGGGCTTACAAAGTAACTCCTCCATGCCCCTTCACTAGTTAAGTTACCTTTTTTGTTTGGTCTCGTTATCAACAAATTTATTTTCCTCTATTCAAGTACTCTATTTGTTTTGCAATCCAGTGTATTAGCCGGCCGCTGTGGCCGAGCGGTTCTAGGCGCTTCAGTCCGGAAGCGCTCTGCTGCTACGGTCGCAGGTTGGAATCCTACCTCGGGAATGGATGTGTGTGAGGTCTTTACGTTAGTTAGGTTTTAGTAGTTCTAAGTCTAGGGAACTGATGACCTCAGATCCAGTGTATTACACACACTTCAAATTTCGTGTGCTTGATAAATGTTTGGTTAGGTACGTATAGGTAGTGACTGTATTTGCACGTTATGCTCATATGAATCTTTAACAGAGACTGTGAACCTTGAATAATCCAGTAATGTAAAGAAATTTATACTGAGGAATAAGATACACTTAATTGACCTATACACTATGAAATGGCAGCAGCTGTTCCTAGTGTCGTACAGTCGTGTAGTAATCATCGCGAAAGCCCAGATATACCAGAAGATTGTTTCTAATCTATTATGTCGTGTGATCCGCGACCAGTTCTGTTCTCAATCTAAGCGAGAACGAGATTGGACGACAGTGGCACCCACAACTGACTGAAAACATTAAATGCCCAAAAGTGTCTTCCCTGATGAATTTAGAAGGGGCAGTTAAGCAACTTTATGCACGTCCCAGGTTACTCTCTCTCTTTCTCTTGTGTGTGTTCCCACAGCTGTCGTCGTATCCCACACATCTGTCGACTTCGATTTCCGTCTTCCCATGTTTTCTTCTGTCATTCTCATGGTTCCCTTTACGCCACCTAACCAGGCAACCTTCCATCTTTCTCTTCTCCTTCCTCCATGAGAATGGTACATCAGGATCTTCTTTGGCCATCTATCATTCTCATTATATGACAATAGCAGGCGAGCTCCCTTTCTTCTGTCTGTGATGCTTTCTTAAATCTGAATCATTTCCTTAATCGTTGTACTTCCTGAGTGGTCTCACTGAGATGGTCTACACACTACATCGATAGTCCATAATCCACATTACGGCGCGTCGCGGAGGGTACCCCGTACCACTACTACTCATTTCTTTTCCTGTTCCAATCACAAATAGAACGAGGGGCAAACGACTGTCTTTATGCCTCCGTATGAGCCATAATTTCACGTATCTTATCTTCGCGGTCCTTAAGTGAAATGTATATTGGGGGCAACAGAATCTTTCTGCCGTCAGCTTCGGAAACTGGTTCTCTAAATTTTCCCTAAGCATCTCCGTAACAGTTGCAAGTTCTTCGAATCTACCAGTAACAAACCTATCAGCCCACCGCTGAATTGCTTCGTTGTCTTCTTTTAATCCGACGTGGTACGGGTCCCAAACACTCGAGCAGTATTCGGGAATAGGTCGCGCTAGTGTCCTATATGTGGTCTCTCTTACAGATGAACTAAACTTTCCTAGAGTTCTTCCAATAAATCGAAGTCGACAATTCGTCTTTCCTATCACAGTCCTCACACGCTCATTCCATTTCATAACGCTTTGCAACGGTATGCCCAGATATTTAAACGACGTGACTGTGTCAAGCAGGGAACTACTAATGCTGTACCTTAAAATTACAGGTTTGTTTTTCCTACTCATCCGCAGTAACTTACATTTTTCTGCATTTAGTACTGGCTGCGATTCGTCACACCAACTAGAAATTTTGTCTAAGTCATCTTGTATCCTTCTACAGCTACTCAACTTCGACACGTTCCCGTGCACCACAGCATGATAAGCAAACAACCGCCGACTGCTGCCCACTCTGCACGCCAAATCACTTACGTACATACAAAATAACAGCAGTCCTGTCACACTTCCCTGATGCACTCCTGACCACACCCTTGTCTCTGATGAACACTCGCCGTCGAGGACAACATACTGGGTTCTATAGCTTATGAAGTCTTCGAGCCACTCACGTATCTGTGAACTTATTCCATATGCTCGTACCTTCTTTAACAGCCTGTAATGGGGCACGGCGTCAAACGCTTTCCGGAAATCTAGAAATATGGATCTGCTGAGTTCCGCGCGAGCGACGCTTTCTAAAACCATGCCGATTCGTTCAAAGGTCTCGGTCTCAAGAAAATTTATTATATCCGAACTGAGAATATGTTCAAGGATTCTGCAGCAAACCTGTGCTAGTGATATTGGTCTGTAACTTGGGACTTTGCGCTGGGCCGGAGATTCACGATAAATGCTCGCTAAGTAAGGGGCCAATGCCGAAGAGTACTCTTTGAAAATCCGAGCTGGAATTCCATCCGGACCTCGTAACTTATTTGTTTTCAACTCCTTCGGTTGTTTCTCTACGCCAGAGATGCTTATATCTATGTCTTCCATTCGGGAGTCTGTTAGATGGTCTAACAACGGTCTCTTTGTATGGTTCTCCTGCGTGAACAATTTCTTAAAGGTGAAATTTAAAACTGCCGCTTTATTTTGCTGTATTCAACTACCATACCAGACTGGTCAACAAGTGACTGAATGGAAGCCTTAGACCCACGTAGCGGTTTTAAGTAGGACCAGACTTTTTCGGGCTCTCTGCTAGATCTGTTGCTAAGGTATGGCGGTGGTAGTAGTTGTATGCTTCTCGTATAGATCTCTTCAGAGACGCACGAGTCTCTACTAGCCTTTATTTGTCGTCATTTGCGAGTTCGCTTTTGAACCGTGAGTGCAACAGCTTCTGCTTCCTCAACGTTTTCCGAATCTCGTTATTAAACCATGGAGGACCTTTTCTGTCCTTAATCCATTTACCAGGCACATAATTGTCCAGACAACGATTTACAGTCTGCTTAAACTATGCCCATAATTCCTCTGTGTCCACCTTACTGGAACTAAGTGATGTCAGTTCACAGTCTAAGTGTCATGCTAACAATTGATTATCTGCTGCTTCTTGCAGAAACACTCTTCTAGCATTCTTAACTGATTTATTAACTTTCGTAACCATAGTTTCTATAATGACATTATGATCGCTAATCCTCGTTTCCGTACTGACGTTGCCGATAAGGTCCAGCCTATTTGTAGCTAAAAGGTCTCAGATATTTCCATCGCCTGTGGACCGCCGAAATAGCTGCTAAAGACAGTTTTCAGAAAGCGTGTTCAAAAGTACTTCACATAACAGTCTGTTTGTACCCCCTGCAACGATCCATAAACGTCCCAGTCTATACTCGGTAAGTTAAACTTGCCTCCAACAACTAATGCATGATATGGGTATTTAGGAGCTACTGCCCTGTGACCTGAGGCATTCTTTGAATGAATCTAGAATTGTCGCAGCAGACAGCGACAACTCTCAATTCGTTTTTTTTTTTTTTTTTTTTTTTTTTTTTTTTTTTTTTTTTTTTTTTTCACTAAGCTTCCAGCACTCGCATCCATAAATTGTTATAGGATCTTCTTTACTTTTCATCTCAGAAGACCATAACATAGTGTTTAGCTTCTGGATTGCTGTTCTCCCATGAACAAATCATTGCTCTAATTCCCAATTACTTAATCCGTCTTCTGATAGGGCTGCATCCAAATATTTAAATTTTCTGCATGCCTTCATGTGATGGCCATCTATTGTTATGTTTCTTACACTTTCTCCACTGCGTTGGTATCAGTCTTTTGACACCACTTCTCATTTTCTTCTAATAAGTTTCTTAGCATAAAACAGACATCATCCTCTTCATTATCCACCACTATCTGATCATCTGCAAAGGACAAAGTGTAAAAACATTTATCCCTTGTTATCTGAGTGGCCACTCTGCTCATTTACTTCTCCTGTGTATTACTATCACTAAAACACATCAAACACATTTCTGAATAAGCTCTCAGCTGTTTCCTCCCTCATCCTTCTTCAATACAGCTAGTGCTCCACCTCTAATAACTTTTTATCGACAATGCGATAGATAATAACCTTATTTCGTTTTGTGTCTTTTTTTTTTTTTTTTTTTTGAAAGTTCAGTCCTGGTGAGTGGGCCACTAAAGATAAATCAGCGTTAACTTTTCCTTTTCGCGATATTGTCACACAAAGAATATTGGTAATAACTTTTCCACGGATAATCATAGCAATAAAATACGTGATTTCTTTCACCTGAGTTCAGAATTCTCTTCAATAACGACTCCGGTCGATCAAAAAACTTTTACTGTAGTGGTAAGTAATACGTATAAGTCTGATTTGATGCTGCCCAACATCTTTTCCCATCCAGCGCTAATTTTTACATCTCTGTGTAACTACTACAGCCAACATACTCTATATTGTGTTTCGCATATTCCTGTCTTCGTCTGCTCCTACCACGTATCCCTTCTTCTTCATCATCACTTTCTTCTTCTTCTACCGAAATAATTACTACTGGATGTTGTTGCAGATGTCCCACAAACGCCGGGCAGAGTGGCCGTGCGGTTCTAGGCGCTACAGTCTGGAGCCGGGCGACCGCTACGGTCGCAGGTTCGAATCCCGCCTCGGGCATGGATGTGTGTGATGTCCTTAGGTTATATAGGTTTAATTAGTTCTAAGTTCTAGGCGACTGATGGCCTAAGAAGTTAAGTCGCATAGTGCTCAGAGTCATCCCACAAACCTGGGCTTTTCTTCTGGTAAGGATTTTCCATAAATTTACTTCATCACCCATTATCTCAGTACTTCATCACTTCGTACTTTATCTGTTCACACAATTTTTATCATTCTTCAATAGCGCCGCATTCCCACTCACTTTCTCTACTGATTACCGACTGTACATGATGCAAAATTTTGGAAATTTGTGGTAAGGTCTTATGGGACCAAACTGCTAAGGTCATCGGTCCCTAAGCCTACGCACTAGTTAATCTAACTTAAACTAACTTACGCTATGGACAACAAGCACACCCATGCCCGAGGGAGGACTCGAACCTCCGACGGAGGGAGCCGTACGGACCGCGACAACGCGCCCGAGACCACGCGGCTACCCCGCGCGGCTCCATGTTGTACTTCCAGTCAATATTGTACTTAGATCTACACTTATTCCTCATTTCCATAACGTTAACTGATTCCAATAGAGCTGTTTTATAGAGCAACGCTTTATTCGCTTGTGTCAACCTTCTTCTGATTTCTTCCTTGTTTCGACCATCACCGTATCATCCGTATTCTGACTGGTTCGACGATGCGACCAGCCAATAATTTCTCTCCTGCGCCAATTTCGCTGTCTAGGTAGCAGAATTCCTGAACTTCATCTACTTCGTGACCATCAATCCTGATGTTAAGTTTCTCGCTGTTCTCATTTCTTCTACTTCTCATTACTTTCCTCTTTCTTCGATTTACTCTCAATCCATATTCTGTACTCATTAGACTTCATTCCATTCAGTATATCACGTAATTCTGCTCCACTTTCACTCAGGATACCAACGTCGTCAGCGAATCGTATCATTGATATCCTTTCTCCTTGAATTTTAACCCCACTCCTGAAACTTTCTTTTATTTCCATCATTGGTTCTTCAATGTACAGATTGAAAAGTGGGCGCGAAAGACTTCATCCCTGTCTTATACCCTTTTTGATTCGAGCACCTCGTCCTTGATCGTCCACTCTGATTATTCGCTCTTAGCTCTTGTACGTATTGTATGTCACCCGTTTTACCTATAGCTTACCCCTATTTTTCTAACATTTTCGAACATCTTGCACCATTTTACACCGTCGAACGCTTTTTCCAGGTCGACAAATCCTTTGAATGTGTCTTGATTTTTCTTTTAGTCAACCGCAACGTCAGAATTGCCCCTCTGGTGCCTTTACCTTTCCTAAAGCCAAACCGATCTTCACCTAGCACATCCTCAGTTTTCTTTTCCGTTCTTCTGTATATTATTCTGGTCAGCAACTTGGATGCATGAGCTTTTAAGCTGATTGTGCGATAACTATAGCACTTGTTGGCTCTTACATTCTTTGGAATTATGTGGATGATGTTTTCCGAAAGTCAGATGGTATATCGCCAGACATATTCTACGCGCCAACGTGAATAATCGTTTTGTTGCCACCTCCCCACAATGATTTTAGGAATTCTGATGGAATGTTATCTACCCCTTCTGACTTATTCGATCGTAAGTCTTCCGAAGCTCTTCTAAATTCTGATTCTAACGGTGGATCCCCTATTTCTTCTATATCGACTCCTCTTTCTTCTTTTGTCACGTCATTAGATACGTCTTCCCCTTGTAGAGGCCTTGAATGTACTCTTTCCACCTGTCTACTCTCTCCTCTGCATTTAACGGTGGAATCCCGGTTGCACTCTTATTGTTACCGCCCTTGCTTTTAATTTCACCAAAGGCTATTCGAGAAATTAGAGCCAATACAGAGGCTTACCGACAATCATTCTTCCCACCCACTATTCGCGAGTGGAACAGGGTTGGAGGTATCAAATAGTTGTACCGAAAGTACCCTCCGCGACACACCATTAGGTGGCTTGTGGAGTATGATGTAGATGTAGATGTTTTGGTTTTTATATGTACTGAGTCCGTCCTTCTCAGACGGGAGTATTCTTTCACTTCTTCCATTGCTCTGTCTCTCCACAATCCGATGTTAAGCGAGTCTTATCCTCTTTTCTACTACTTTTCCACACTTGTTCCTCTACTTTGTTTATCCTTAAGCCATATACGGTGCGAAGTACGCTGTCCATTCTTCACAGCTAGTCCTGCATAACCCCTTCTGCGGCCGGAAATGCTATGCCGTCAGCGAGCCTCTGCAAAGTTTCACTTTTAAACCTCTTCCGAAATTTTCCCACCCTTCTCGCACTGATTCTTTGAAGTAATAATTGAATAAAAGTGATGATAAAATGCAATAGTGTCTCACACCCCTCTTGACACAGTCCTGTCTATCCGAACCTTCCAGTTTCGTAACCACTCTTACTTTTTTATATTGTTGTGGTTTGTTGCTCTATCTCTGTACTTTAGCTCCAGTCGTGAAACGACTGTGAAGATCTTAATCTGCCTTGCACTGTCGAAGGATTTCTGTAGATTGTGAACGACAAGCGCGGCTAACGCCATAGATCTGCCAGCCGTTATGGTTCGGCCTATATCTGGGGGCAGGTAGGCATTATTCCCAAGGAAGTGGCCAATTGTTGCCTTCAGTATGGCTGTCAGACTTGAGCACACAACTCAACCACTGCTTTTGGTGAGCTGTAATGGGAACTACGTAAACTGCGGCTGTCTGAAAGACTACAGGTAAACTGAAAGACTGCTACATGTGAAATGCTCTGAATACGCCAGAGTCTGAAAGTAGTGCACGATGCGAGGGAGCTAATATCGTGAGAACTGAAGGTGATCGCGAATTATTTCCGTCCGCCACAAAATTAAAACCAATACTAATGAACTTATGTGATAGTCAATAACGCTGTACGAAAGAGAAAAAGATGTGAAGACGACGTTCAAAGACCTATTCTGTAAGATAAATAGTACGTGGAACATTTGATAATTTAAGAGACAAACTGAAGTAGAAATAAAACAGTTTGCCAGAGGAGCTTTGCACTTTCATGACTTTAAGTTGGCCTTATTGGGGTGAGCTGAGAATTGCTGACGGATAAAAATTGTTTTGTTTATAACCTCCATACTCCATTTAACGACGGTGTGTCCGCTTGAAATTTGCTCTCTGAAGGAGAAAAATCGGCAAAATCTATTCTCAGATAAATTTTACAATATGGTGAAAGTTCTATGATCGGTGAAAATTTTAATAACTGAGCAGTTTAAAACCGATCTAACCCCAATGACTGACGAGCAACATCCTGGCCGGGCAGCTCAAGTATCATCCGCGCCACTCTTGCAGCACGGCGGTACGTCGGAAGGACCGATGGTAGCGACCGACTGCCGTGACGCCTCAGCTGATTGGCATCACTGGAGGCGGATGTGGAGGAGCATGTGGTCATCACACTGCTCTCCTGAGCTTTGTCAGCCCTCGTGACCAACACAGCTACTCGATTGGCTTCAGAAGGGCTGCGTGCACTCCGCTTGCCAACAATGCTCGACAGAACCGAACAGTCACCCTTCAGAGTGCTAGGCAAGCACGACAACGCTTAACTTCGGTAATATGGCGGTAACCAGTGTTACCACAACGGCAAGATCCTGTTTTCCACTACGTTGCATAATTGTGTCTTTGGTGGTTGTATGAACCCAGTTTGTATGAACCCAGTTAGTAAGCAACATTTTAGAGAAACATTCAAAATAAAAAGGAGAAGGATTGAACAACGGCACTGTAGCTGTTCACACACTGGCGTGTTGGTTGTCCACGAAGTTTGGTGATCGCTAGTCACAGATACACAGTTAACCTCAAGTCTTCCAACTAGCAGTGACTAAACTATATAGAGATAAACATAAGAAAATGTCTACTGTATAAGTAAATGCAATTACCATATTACACTCTGTATGTCTCCATTACTTTATAAAATACTCGCTCACCTCGAATATGGTTACTGCAACAATTTATGAGTCCACATAATGCATAGCTCAACTCGTTCATACTGAAGGAGATTTGATAACTAATGTGTATGAGAACTACACCCCATTAATCCATAAGGTTTCGAGACTATCAATAAAATCCTACAGATGTTCTACGTAGTCTCCCCCCACTTGAGTGCAATGCACAGAACGTCCTTCTTTCGGATATAGCTCAACTCGCGCGTCACATTGGCTTGAATGATGTTAATGTGTCGTCAAAATGTTAGCGCTTCGTGCGGATTTATGTACTTTGTCGATTTGTGACACGTTCGTATTGATAACAGCAGTCTCGTGGCTCATGATGAGTTTTTTCCATGAAAGAATTGGCCACGTTTTGCATTTCAGTAAATTAGTGGCAGGTGTCCGTGCGTCATTGGTTTTACTCAGGAGCCAAGGTGTGTGGTACAAACTTTGCACACACTTTTCTCTTCTTCGGAACATTCTAGCGGATGCGTTGATCACTTGATTTAGAGATGCAGCTCCCTTTCGATTTTTGACACAACACGGTTGAGACACTGCTGCCGCGTGTCCATTACTTAACTCTGCTCACAGCCAACTGATCGAACGCACATATGTTGTTTCCAGTCGCTAGTTCAAGCTGTCAACATAGTTAGCGCGATGACATCTCTTTTGGGACAGGTCTGAAGCAACAGGCACTGCTGCAGCCGACAGCTGTACGAAATATAAGAAATGTGTTCGAAGCTGCGAATATGCAGCCGCACAATATATTGGTGACCAGAGTATTTCCCGCTTTACGCAAACGGTCGGTCATCCGAGCACTCCCCCAGAGCCGACCCAAACTTCCATATGTGACTGTGTGTCCACGTCCTGCACTCGCACAGTTGCGCGATTTCCACAGAGGGAGACACTTACGATTATTGTAGCGGCCTCGCGTTTTTATGATGTACTCTGCAATGTTCTTCAGACATGCATGCATTAGTTACAGGTCGGTGTAACATATTGGTTAAGGCACAGACCGATTTCCCGCCACATCCTTTTTCCAGTCGAAGGTTACATACCAACTCCAATGACCATTTCCAGAAAATGGCGTCTAACATCACAATAGTTGTCGTTACATGATTAAAAAAATGAGTGATGCAACTAATTAATCTCAGCTCCAGAAAACCGCATGCCTGTAGAAGCAATATGGGTCTACACATTTCTTTTTTTCGTTCTTATCCTGCACGTCCTGAGTCCTGATTTCCATTTTTCACCTTTCCTGAAAGTGTGTGGCCAAGCGTGAATGATTTGAATGCAGTAGCAGACGAACCAGAGAAGTGATGGGTTTCTTAATCTTCTACCAACCTAAACGGTGTCGGCGGAAGGCAAAGAGCAGGAACAGGAGGCCTTGGCCAAAGACGAATAAAGTAAAACGTTTTCCTAGTAGAGGTTGGTCATGGGCCTCCCCCACCACCTAGGGCGGTTCGGAGAGAGTGCGAAGGTTGAGTTAAGGGTCATAACGTATTTGAATCTGTTAATAATTTGTCAACCTCAACAATTTCTTCTCCTAGCCGTTTTTTGAATTTCCATTTAGGTTCTGGTTACAATTTTTGGTTCAGTTAATCAGTGTCATAATAGTGTGATTTCCGTTAGGTGCGACCACTCGGTCTATAGACTCAATGCGCAGCCCAAGCCTTAAAAGTTACTGCTTGTCATATTATTTTATTTGTGATGGACATTTTAAACTATCAATAAAACTGTACCGAGAGTATATTCGGCAAGATGAATTGATTTGATTCCAAGCGCTTCACGCAAGGATATGCAGCCACCTCAATCCTGCTCGATGCCAGCCACAAGGTGCATCCAATTCTTCTCACTATTAAATGATGTCGACATTTTGTCTGCCATGTGAATTAGTGCATGTGAATGTCTGTGTTCAAACTTGAGCAGTGACTACGTGCTTCTCAGAATTTCTCATCCCATAGGACTCTGCAGATTAAGGCCAGCGTGGCTTGTTATTTTCGTATGAGAAAGCCATAGGATCTTATACAAATGAACCAGGAATGGTTTGTCCATCTATTAAATACAGAAAGATTACTGTTAACATGCGAAATATTAGTCAAAAATAAATATTTTATCATTTGAAGGTATTTCCGTGATCGTTAATTTATTTTCAATACATTTGAAAATAGTGTCACATTTGTAGCATTGATGATTACGCTCCTAAAATCCAAAGTGCTTGGCTCAAGTTTAGCTACCGGTATTTAGCTTTCTCTGACTGCCCTATAGAATACCACTGCGTTATCTGTAGCGACCTTAATAAATTCAATCAGTGAAGGAATTGTTCCTAAAATTTAGATGGGCCTAAATGTATTTCAAATAACGGGCAAAACTATTCAGAGAAGGTTACGTCGCCAAAGCGTATGTGGACAGTGAAAGTAAGTAACCCTCCATAGGCTGCCACTCAATGAATAGTAAGATGCCAGTGGTGAGTTACAGGCATTAAACACCGATATACAGAAATGACCTAGTAGATAGTGTTGGAGGTTCCATGAGACTTTTTGCGGATGATGCTGCAGTATGCAGGTAAGTTGCAGCATTAGAAAATTGCAGGGAAATGCAGGAAGATATGCAGCAGATAGGCACTTGGTGCAGGGAGTGGCAACTGACCCTTAACATAGACAAATGTAATGCATTGCGAATAAATCGAAAGAAGGATCCTTTACTGTATGATTATATGATAGCGGAACAAACACTGGTAGAAGTTACTTCTGTAAAATATGTGGGAGTATGCGTACAGAACGATCTGAAGTGGGACGATCACATAAAATTAATTGTTGGTAAGTGGATGCCAGGTTGAGATTCAGTGGGAGACTCCTTAGAAAATGTAGTCCATCAACAAAGGAGGTGGCTTACAAAACACTCGTTCCACCTGTACTTGAGTATTGCTCATCAGTGTGGGATCTGTACCCGGTCGGGTTGACAGAGGAGATAGAGAAGATCCAAAGAAAAGCGGCGCATTTCGTCACAGGGTTATTTGGTAAGCATGATAGCGTTACGGAGATGTTTAGCAAACTCAAGTGGCAGACTCTGCAAGAGAGGCGCTCTGCATCGCGGTGTCTAGGTTTGGAGAGGGTGCGTTTCTGGATGAGGTATCGAATATATTGCTTCCCCCTACTTACAGCTCCCGAGCAGATCACGAATGAAAAATTAGAGAGATTCGAGGGCGCACGGAGGCTTTCCGACAGTCGTTCTTCCCGCGAACTATACGCGACTGAAACAGGAAGGGAGGTAATGACAGTGCCATGTAAAGTGCCCTCCGGCACACACCGTTGGGTGTCTTGCGGAGTATAAATGTAGATGTAGATGTTCCTTTAATTTATTAATTTAGTTATAGTGAAGAGAAACGATAATTCGGCAAAATTATCACAACTCTAAAACAGCTGCCACATTGTGCACGTTTCATCTCGAAAGTATCATTGTTCCAGGAGTGCCGCGCCAAAATGACGACCAAGAAGTGGACAGTAGAGGAGGTCTTCAGATGGACCCCTGTACGCTTCGCAGAGGAGACTGACTCGTGGGAATGGATCGAGAAAATGCTTCAAGGTGGCATGTCTGCAAAGGATCTGCTTGTCACAAAGAGACGGCTGTCCATCAGAGAGACCGCTGCCTCGCTGATGCGGGATATCTGCACAGCGGGACACCTGCAACTGCTGAGGCTGGCGTTGTCGGTGGACGCGAAGCTGGCGTCGGCGCGCCTGGACGAGTGTGGGTCGACGCCGCTGCACGTGGCGGCAGCCAGCAGGCGCGACGCGGCGGTACGGCTGCTGCTGGAGGCGGGCGCCGACTACGACGTGAGAGACGGCAGCGGGCGCACGGCCCTCCACGCCGCCGCCGCCAGTGGCAACGTTTACGCCTTCAGGCTGCTGTTGGACGCCGGCAGCGACCCGGAGAGCCAGGACTCTGAAGGAAACACGGCGGTGCACCTTGCCTGCGAAGGTGGCCACATGAGTGTCCTGATGGCGTTGTACGACAGGGGCGTGTCTCGCTGTCTGGTAAAGATACAGCTGCTCTTGGCAGCCGAAAGCTGCAACGTCGAGGGGGTGCGCCTCGCACTGAAGCAGACTTCCAGCTGGGGAAGCGGGTGGAGCGACTTGCACTGCGTGGCGATCAAGGGCAGCGGCACGGCAGTGAGGACGCTGCTGGCAGCCGGCGTCGACCCGAACGCCCGCGACGCCAACGGCGACACCCCGCTGCACGCCGTGGCGGCCGCGGGCTGCCCGGGGGCGGCGGAGGCGCTGGTGGAGGCCGGCGCACACGTGGACGCGGCCGACTCGAGCGGCTCGACGCCGCTGCACTACGCGGTGCGCGCTGGAAACCTGGGGGTGGCGCGCGTGCTGCTGGCCGCGGGCGCCAACGTGGAGGCGCGCGACGCCGAGGGCGACACGCCGCTGCTGCGCGCCGCCGCCAGGGGCTGCGCCGACGCCGTGGCCGCGCTCGTCGCCGCCGGAGCCAGGACCGACGCTGCGAACGCCGCCGGCAGGACCGCCGCACAGGTGGCCAGGCTGCTCGGCCACAACGGGCTCATCAGCGCCCTTCTGGACCTCGCACACAACCGCCCCGTGCGAAAAGCAATACCTGTTGTGGCCATCCCGCGCTCAGAAGTCCTCGTGGATACGATATGAGAAGCTTCTTAGAATGACTAACCAAAAGCAACCTTAAAATAATAATTGTGTACGCCTGAATAAACAATAAAGAAATCTTCCATTAAAATACGTGATAATAATATTGTGATGAGAGAATTCGCAGTTATAACTGTCAACACCTCATCATAATCAGAAACCACAAGGAGCGTTCAATTAGCAATACAACACTTTTTTTCTGAAAGCAGGATGGTCTTCTTCAGGCTTCTATTCACCATATTATTCCCCACTCTTCTGGGTACAAAAATCTTGTTTTCACCATAATCTCAGTTCAATGCGACGGACTTAAACCACCTTACTGGGAGGACCTGCATGACCCCACGGTAAACACTCTAGTGGTCGACGTCAGAGCATGTTTTACTGCATCAGTATCTTCCACATCATCCATGTGCTGCTTCCTGTGGACTGCATCCTTCATTGGGCCAAACAGATGGAAGTCGAGGGTGCGAGACCCAGGCTGTAGATGGACGAGGAAGAACAGCCGAATGAAATTTTTGGAATTCCTCTTGGGTGCGCAAACTTGTGTGAGGCCTTGCGTTTGAAAGTTGTCTGCTTAAATTTATATTCGTGACACTGGATCTGTAATGTCGATTGCTTTTTTAATGTTAAACTCTCTGTTAGATGCTAAACTTTTGGCTTTTTCTTTGAATTGGGTGAATGCAGATCTTAAAGCTGATGGCTTGCGTAAATGCTGAATGTTGGTGACAAAATTCAGCTGCGTGAATGCATAGGGAAATCCACACCACTGTGAGAATTGGGAGAAACCATGTCCTGTTTGAGAAATAATCTGTTTCCTACACTATTTGGCTTACCCGGATTGCACAAGATAACGCCGCACAAACTGCTCTCGTAGCTACAGCGCATTTCGATAACAGAGCTGCAAAATGTAACTTCTGAGAACCGCAAAGGAGCAATGCATTCTCTAAAAACATTGATATCAGTCTTGGTTCATAATTTTTGATAATGGTTTAAAATAAATCGAAAATGAATGAACTCTTGCGATGCGGACAATGACTGTCGATTAAATGAACTCAATAGCAATTTCATTGTATTTTACTTAATAACATTTAATCAAGCTTCAGCAACAGTTAAACTTTCTCTAAAACCACGTAATTATAATCCAAGAATTACAAAAATTTTCCTTGAACAAAATTCCAAAATCCAATTCTTAAATCCATTTCTCTCATAATGATCGATAAATCCTAACAAAAAATGAAAAGCGAAAATATTCCTGATCTGGATGTCTAAATAACCAAGAATGCAGCATTATGAAACCACTGCTGCAAATAAAACAAACTTAATTCATTCTTCACGGAGAGTATAATCGTACCAATCTAAAAATCAATTCTTTTCCTCGCGCAATAAATCTTCCATTAATCCATAATATAATTTCGCAGAATCTCCATTGTTTGTAACTTACTGTCACTAAACCAAAATTCGACTGTTCAGTCTATCACCGAACCTCCTCTTCTCTCCTCATGATCAACAGATAGCTCTATTGGACGTCTTCGCAGAGCAAAGATCACCTCTAACTCCTCTGTGCTGTGCAGCTCCTCTGCCGAGCCTGCGAGTGCATGTCTAAACAATTCAAAAATTACGAGCGCGATTCCAGAGGTCCAAAACAAGAAAACTTCCTAAGAAAATTTACACACACCCCGTTTACTATCCCTCGGCCTCTCTGGACACAATTTTTCAGGATGAGGTTTGTAATTAGCAAATATTAGACTGCAAAATTAGCTTACGAAGTTAAAATACGAAGAACGTCAGTAGAATTAAAGAAGTGATAACTCTACCAGCATAGAAAGATAAGATGATTCACAGCAATTACATATTGTTTTCAACTGCCGTGCACAGGTGCACTTGTAGTCCCTGTGCACAGGCGCACAAACATTGTATTACAAGTTGGTTTGAATGATTGTCCACAGGCGCACCAACTGTCCCATATACTTCAGCGTGTTCAAAGAACCAGTAAGAAAACAAAAAAGGTAATGTCACACATGGTAATCCATTGATTGTTTTACTCTGCACGTAGACTGCGAGTCCTCAGTTAAGAAATTTGTTGCGTCGCAAAGATGAAGATAAAATTTCAGTAAAATTTCACATTTTTTACACTATTGCAAAAACAGTGTTGCTATTGTTAAATTATATGTATTGAGTGAAAATCGTTGTTAACTTGAGTGTACTCAGTACTGCACTAAAGAAAACTCGTCGACGTCAATCTTGAAGTAAACATGTTTTGTCAAACACTCAGTAAATAAACAATGTACAACTTGCATTATTGTACTGGTTTATTTGCGACGAGGTTTGGAGTAGACTATGAGGATACAGTATTGGTCCATAAACATTCCACTGACAACTCAAAGCCAATGTCTCTCACAACAGCACTGTAAAGTTCAATAGTTTGTCGCAAAAGTAGCTTTAATTCACCAGATATCTGTGCACTAATGGCATAAATTTAGTTGAAGTTCCCTTTAACATATCGTTGTTTTAAAAACAAAACGTCCATCCGTTGTATACGTGTCTTACAGTGCGGAAGAGTATGCTTAAACGTTTCCATGAATATTCTGACTCAGCATAATACATACTAGACAAACATTGTTACAGATGAATAGATACATAAGCTAGAACAAAAACTGAAATGTGTGTGTGCTACCGCACGATTACGCAAATACCTAAAGTAAGGTTCCATAAGAGACTGAGTTCGGTGGTGGCATTCAAGACCAGTCCACAGTATGTAGCTAAAGTTGACAAATCACCATAAAGGTTACATAGTAACATATAAATGAAATTCTTTACTTTAATGTTACACAGTATTCTGAGTAAGAAAACATTAGTAAAACATTGTATGCACGTAAGGGATGAATTGAGAATAAAAACTATGGTATTATCGTATACATATCTATCAAATACAGTTACAAAACTAAAAGTTTCCTTAAAGTTGTTTTACTTATAGTGTACGGTAATCACAAAACATATATCTACCTCCTACAAAAATTTATAGCTCGATCAACTATTCAGAAGAAAAGTGGATGGCGGAAGAGCATAAAGGTATATGCACAAAATTATTGTTGTACCTGTCAACAGAAATTAACTACATTACACCCTCAGTCGTCAGTCCGTCACATAATGTAATGAAAGTGAAAATGTGGCCGCATATGCTTATCCTATGCACTTATCAGGTAATCAATATCATCTAAAAATTGCTTAGCATGCCCCAAATGCAAGAAAGACAAAGTAGTACCAAAAGAATGTCTTACAGCTACACATAAATGATATAAACAATAGCTGTGCTATTTCAAATGGCTAGTAAACACATTTAAATCTGCTACGCTGAGCTGGTACAGCAAAAAAATGTCATGAATGTTAAGCAAGAAAGAAAAGTCGTTAGAAGAAGCAAAACCAAGCAGTTGTCAAATTAACTACAAGAATAGAAGTGTAATCTCTCGTAAATATCATCACCCACACAGAAAAATGCTTACAGGCTTAAAAGTTCTCATCACAGTGTATCAGATGAAGTAGCAAATTGCCGGACGCCTCTCGTCTCCATTCATAAGAAATCTCCTACCTCAGACAAAAATCACTTAGCCACAACTCTAAGTGCCTACTACAAGCAGATCATCACATAATCCCAATCTCTGCCCTCATTGCATACCCTCTGAAATCTTAAAACATGTCTCCTAAAATATATAATTCATAAATCCGCAAAATCGTCAGTTTCATCATGTCATCTAATAATCACAATAAACTGACACTTACATCCACCACATACTATATATTACTAAAAAAGAGCTCATACGATGCTGTACTCATATTTCTTACTCAGTATTATTGTGTTCAGTGCTCTATGCTGAAAATAAGAAACCTCCCCCGATTAGTAACAAAGGATGTTAAATCCAACCAAAAATTCTCCACCTGTTCCACAGATGCGTACTAGACAATATTTGCTACATATCGTTCAATTATTGCACAATTCGCTATGTCAGCCTATAAGAAAAACTCCATTACTTTACGCAGTAGCCGATGTTACCATCCAACACTCACAGTTTTATGGCGTTACGCATTTCTACTCGACTAAAAGTAGCTGCTTCTTTTTTGCAAGGTACTTTTGCCAGAATCTTTGTGTAACACATGCCACTAGAAAGTTTTATTATTAATGACATGGTAATTTATATCTGCAGCAGCGAAGTGCATTACATTAACAAAAATGCATGAACAAAGAGATATACAAAGAAATAGTCAACCTTTCTATCTTATGTAAGGGAAAGAAAAAATACAGTCTACCCATACACAGGATAAAATGGCCACGGCTTAATTTCTACGTATTTACAACAATGCACTCATCAGTGCGAAAATCGAATGTGTTACAACACAACTACGCAAGCAAATGTGCACTGACAGACAATATAAATAATGCCGAAATAATTACTCTACGAAATGTTTTACATCAGAAAAGTGATGTAGACCACGAGACAGTGTTACGAATTCAGTCGCATTCAGGTGAACTATTTGGCGAACACGGATTAGTCAACTGTAGATAAAGAAAAATTTTTGAAAATTGTTCTTTGATTTACATGATTACTGGTGAGAGCGAACTAAAACCTTTCCACCTACTTTGAATTCTTTATCGTTGTATCTCCTCTTCTGTACCTGTTTCCTCTTCTCTGTTGCCTGTTTTTTGTTCTTAAGGCCTATTTCAATGATTTCATCATGTCTTAAGCACTGTGATTTTGGAGACGGTACAGTTTCTCTGATTTAGTCAAGCAGTTGTTTATTTTTCAGCACCAAATGTGGAGAGAGTGAAGTGGAATCATAAGGTTAAGAATTTATGGTGGTCTGAAAGATTTGAATATACCTGTTCCATTCTGAGTGTTTTTTGTTACAATATGGTCTGCTTAACTTTCCTTTTTCTTTCGTGTTTCTTTCAAATGGGTTGGAAAATCACATGGTGCTCTTAGCAAAAGTAACACCGTTTTCCTCTGTTTCTTGAAGTACGAACGCCAAGGGCTGGAGCTGTCAGTCACGATGCACGAAACGCACGAAAGGTTCAGATGAGTAAGTAAAGGTACATTTAGTAAAGCTTGTTTCAATTTATCAAATTCCTTTTGTGTTTGTTCGTTCCAAAACCAGTATTAATTTTTACCATTTAACTGACATAATCTTGCAGTGTCCGGAGCTGTAGCGGGAAATGAAAATTGGTGTAATGTCTCTTTTTTTCTTTGTACATATCCAAAGAGCCAAACGAAATTGTGGTCCATTATCAGAGATAACTTTGTCGACATGTCCAGCTTCTCTTAAGAATCTTTGGTAAATGCTGCAGAAACACTTCCCGCAGTCCCTTTACGAAGTGGTGTAAAAGGGATAAATTTTGATGTGAGTTCCACTGCCACAAAAATATGCGAAAAACCTTATCTACTCGTTGGAACGGGTCTATACAGGTCTATGACTGCTAATGACGTACTTTAACTGGAATGATGGGAAACAGGTGAGCAAAGTGTGAACTGGTGGATGTTTTACCTTTTTGACAGAGTCTACATTTGGTCAGAACATGTCAGATGTGTTTTTTCCACGTTGAGAAAGTAAGAGGTCTGATAAAGTATGTAAAGACATTTCCTAACTCCTTAGTGTGTGCATAACCAAGGCGAACGTGCCAAACTAATTTGTTGCCCAAATCATTTGGCTTGCAAAAAAGCCGTGTATTGCTGTCAGATTTCAAACGTTTGAAGAGAATGTTGTTATTAAACAAAAAATAATACCTAACTGTCGAGTTGTTTGTGCCTCGCCAGAGCTGGTTGATATTCGTCCATACTGGATTTTTATATTTTGTTCTTTCGCACTGTCCTTTAAAAAAGAAGAAACATAAATTTCGGAAGCAACTTGTTGTATGTATAGAAGGCTGAAACTAGACCGACAGAATTCTGTGGATGAACCCATTTGTGCCCCACTGTGAGATCGTGAAAAGTCATCAGCAACAATATTCTCTTTTCTAAGAATGTGTATGACATTGAAATGAAATTCTTGTAAATATAATGCCCATCTGCCCAAGCGATTATGAGAAAGTTTGGCAGTCATAAGGAATTGTAACACACGGTGGCCTGTGGGTACTTTTGTATGTTTGCCAAATAAAAAATATCGAAATTTTGTAAAATCCCAAACGTCAGCTAATGGTTCAAGTTCTGTGACTGAGTAATTTCGTTCGGAAGCGGAAAGAACATGGATGTCTTGGAGCTGTTCAGATGAGAAATTAAAGGTGCATTTAATAACGCTTGTTTCAATTTATAAAATACGTGTGCTCGTTCATCCCAAAAACAATTTCGATTCTTACCATTTAGCTCACATAACGTGAGACTGTTCAGAGCTTTGTAGTGAAAGAAACAGCGAGAAAAATTGACAAGGCCTAAAAAACTTCTAACTTGACGTTTAGTAGCAGGAACTGTTAAGTCACGAATGGCCTGAAGTTTGTCTGTGTCGGGATCAATACCAGAAGCTGAAATGATATGACCTAAAAATTTAGTAGACGATTTTACAAACTCAGATTTGCTTACATTGGCCGCAATTCTATGATTTTAAAAGTTTGCAATATAAGTTCAAGACGCTGTTATGTTGGTACCAGGTTTCCTCAGCAACAAGTATGTCATCGGCATAAGTATTGATTCTGTCCTTTTAATGTGTTGGAAGAATGGAGTTCGAACTTCTTATGAGAACTGCAAATTCCGAAAAATAAAAAGCCTGTACATTTGCGACGATTGGGATGCAATTCGATCTGCCAGAACCCTGAACAAAATCGAATGTGGAACGTACGGTGATCCCACAATCTTTTTTGAGCAGCATGTAATGGGCCACTATAAGGGCTATCTGCTGTTTCAGTCATGCTTTGTTGAAGCATAGATTCAGTTTCCTGTTTTACCTTGTCTATATAAATGAATGAAATGTTTTAATAGTCTAGAAAAAGTATTGTGGGGTTTTACTTGAAATTCGTAAACAAATCTACGCATAGTTCCGGATATGTTATCAAAACATGTGAATGTGTCTGTATACTACCTGTAATTATTTACCATCCCTGTCTGCTGTTGCTTCAGACCTGACTGATTTTGCGTGTATTGCTTGAGATATGTCTAAATTTGATTCTTCATTTTCATTAACAACAGGAAATTCTGCATCAGTGAAGAACGACATGCACCAATTCATGATTTTGGTTGACGTGAAAAACTGTGGTCGGTAAATTTCCTTTTCCTCCATTGAAACACCTGTCACGAAATGCAATGTAATCTGCCTATCATTGTTCCGTAGCGGAATACATGAATTTTCAAAATCCAGTACTGCTTTTTATCTACTTAATTGTGGTCCATTATCATTAATGGAATTGGTAGTATATTCTATTGTCTGTTTTAGTGGACCTGCTGTAGTCTTCTCCTCTTGTCATCGTTGTGCACCACTGTCTCATCGCTTTGAAATAGGATGCCACACTTTAGCTATTTCTACAGATCGTCTCCGTTCTGCGTTATTAGAATTAAACTGTCGTGGGTGTAAACAACCACGCGACTCATTCAAAACAAAATTTTGCTTCTGTCTTTAATTTTCATTTCTCCTATTCCCATATGTATCGTTTTGTCGCAAATTGTGGTTCTGTCGTCTGTTATCATGATAGTTGTGATTGTATGGTTCTGCATATGCATATTGTTATTGCTTTGTACGTTACTGTTTCCAAAATTACTATGTTGCTGCCCCTTGAATTAAGAAAAGTGCTGGCTGTTACGATAAAAATTTGGATTTTGCTGCTGGTCGTACTATGGTGGTCTACTGAAAATGTTATGTCCCTGATAGTGCTTTAGGCGCTATTGGATACTTTTGTCTATGTTGCCACTGAATGATGTGGATTGTCCCCTATTCCGATTGTCATTCTAACTGCTGTTGTCCAGATGAAAGTTTCCGTTTTTGTAAGTATAGTCGAATTCTTGAATCGCAAGCTATTGTAAAACGTCGCCAAATGCAGCGATGTTTTCATTCTGATGTCCTGTCATCAAAGAAACACGTAAAGGTCTTGGAAATTTGGAAGAAAGAAGTTGGATTAAAGCAGACTGATTGTACGGTTCTGTCAAATGTTGCTTCTGTCGTACCACGTAATCGAAGATTAAGTTTGCAAATTATGACTTTTCAAAATTTGGCAAACTGAGGGATTTGTCCTCTGTAGTTCCTGACAGGAGAAACAAAACTGGTGTTCTACCGATTGGAGCCTGGAACGTCAGGTACCTTAATCGGGCAGGTAGGTAAGAAAATTTAAAACGGGAAATGGATCGGTTAAAGTTAGATATAGTGAGAATTATGGAAGTTCGGTGGCAGGAGGTTGAAGACTTCTGCTCAGGTGAATACAAGGTTATAAACACAAAATCAAATAAGAGGTCTAATAACGAATAAAACATAGGAGCTTGGAAAAGCTACTACAAGCAACGTAGTGAACCCATTATTGTAGCCAAGATAGACACGACACCCACGCCTACCACAGTCGTACAAGTTTATATGCCAAGTAGCTCGGCAGACGACGAAGAGATTGAAGAAATGTATGATGAGATAAGAGACATTTTTCAGATGGTTAAGGAAGACGATAATCTAATTGTCATGGGGGACTGGAATTCGAATGTAGGAAAAGGAAGAGATGGAAAAGTAGTGGGTGAATATGGAATGGGGATAAGGAATGAAAGAGGAAGCCTCCTGGTAGAATTTTGCACAGAGCATAGCTTAATCGTAGGTAACACTGGGTTTAAGAATCATGAAAGAAGGTTGTATACATGGAAGAGGCCTGCAGACACTGGAAGGTTTCCAATAGATTGCATAATGGTAAGACAGTGATTTAGCAACCAGGTTTTAAACTGTAAGACATTTCCAGGTGCAGATGTGGATTCTGACCACTATATATTTGTTATGAACTGTAGATTAAAACTGAAGAAATTGCAAAGGGTGGGAATTTAAGGAGATGAGACCTGGATAAACTGAAAGAACCAGAGGTTTTAGAGAGTTTCAGAAAGAGTATTAGGGAACGATTGACAAGAACAGGGGAAATAAACACAGTAGACGTAGAATGTGTAGCTTGGAGAGATGAAATAGTGAAGGCAGCAGAGGATCAAGTAGATAAAAACACGAGGGCTAGTAGAAATCCTTGGGTAACAGAAGAGATATTTAATTTAATTGATGAAAGGAGAAAATACAAAAATTCAATAAATGAAGCAGGCAAAAAGGAATACAAACATCTCAAAAATGAGATCGACAGGAAGTGCAAAATGGCTAAGCAGGGATGTTTAGAGGAAAAATTTAAGGATGTGGAGACATATATCCCTAGAGGTAAGACAGATACTGCCTTCAGGAAAATTAAAGATACCTTTGGAGAAAAGAGAATCATTTGTATGAATATCAACAGCTCAGTTGGAAAACAGTTCTAAGCAAAGAAGGGAAAGCAGAAAGGTGGAAGGAGTATATAGAGTGTCTATACAAGGGCGATGTACTTGAGGGCAATATTATGGAAATGAAAGAGGACGTAGGTGAAGATGAAATGGGAGATACGATACTGCGTGAAGAATTTGACAGAGCACTGGAAGACCTAAGTCGAAACAAGGCCCCTGAAATAGACAACATTCCATTAGAACTACTTATAGCCATGTGAGAGCCAGCTCTGAGAAAACTACCATTTGGTGAGCAAGATGTATGAGACAGGCCAGGCGAAATACCCTCAGACTTCAAGAAGAATATAATAATTCCAATCCCAAAGAAAGCAGGTGTTGACAGGTGAGAAAATCACCGAACTATCAGTTTAATGTTTCGGCTGCAAAATACTGACACGAATTCTTTACAGACGAATGGAAAAAGTGGTAGAAGCCGACCTCGGGGAAGATCAGTCCGTATTCGATAGAAATGTTGGAACACGTGAGGCAATATTAACCCTGAGACGTCTCTTAGAACATAGATTAAGGAAACGCAAACCTACGTTTCTAGCCTTTGTAGACTTAGAGAAAGCTTTTCACAATGTTGACTGGAATACTCTCTTTCAATTTCTGAAGGTGGCAGGGGTAAAATACAGGGAGCGAAAGGCTATTTACAATTTGTACAGAAACCAGATGGCAGTTATAAGAGATGAGGGCCATGAAAGGCAGGTTGGGAAGGGAGTGAGACAGGGTTGTAGCCTCTCCCCGATGCTATTCAATCTATACACGGAGCAAGTAGTAAAGGAAACAAAAGAAAAATTTAGAGTAGGAATTAAAATCGATGGAGAAGAAAAAAAACTTCGAGGTTTGCCGATGACATTGTAATTCTGTCAGAGACAGCAAAGGAGCTGGAAGAGCAGTTGAATGGAATGGACAATGTCTTGAAAGGAGGCTACAAGATGAACATCAACAAAAGCAAAATGAGGATAATGGGATGTAGTCTAACTAAATCAAGTGATTCTGAGGGAATTAGATTAGGAAATGAGACACTTAAAGTAGTAAATAATTTTTGCTATATGGGGAGCAATATAACTTATGATGGTTAGAGTAGGGAGGATATAAAATGTACACTGGGAATGGCAAGAAAATCGTTTCTGAAGAAGAGAAATTTGTTAAGATCGAGTATAGATTTAAGTGTGAGGAAGAATTTTCTCAAAGTATTTGTATGGAGTGTAGCCATGTATTGAAGTGAAACACGGACGATAAATGGTTTGGACAAGAAGAGATTAGAAACTTTCGAAATGTGGTGCTACAGAATAATGCTGAAGATCTGATGGGTAGATCACTTAACTAATGAGGATGTACTGAATAGAATAGGGGATAAGAGGAATTTGTGGCACAACTTGTCTAGAAGAAGGGATCGATTTGCAGGACATATTCTGAGGCATCAAGGTTCACCAATTTAATATTGGAGGGCAGCGTGGAGGGTAAAAATCGTAGAGGGAGACCAAGAGATGAATACACTAAGCAGATTCAGAAGGATGTAGGGTGCTGTAGTTACTTGGAAATGAAGAAGCTTGCACAGGATAGAGTAGCATGTAGAGCTGCATCAAACCAGTCTCCACCACCAACAACAGCCATTTTTCCTGACCAGTATGCTGCGAGGAATGCATTTTGAAATTCCGGTAAAGAAAAGCATTGTCTTGCTATGTGTCACATCCGCATAGCTGGTTCACCTTCCAAAAAAATTGTAAATAATTTCTAACTTGCGTGTCGCTGGCCATGCTAGCGGTAAAGAAAAGCTAAACTGTTGGATCCACTCTTGGGGACGTTAGATCGTTGATGCCACTGCGGAAAGCCTTAAAACTTTCTGACCGATGAAAAATGTTTGTACGCAAGTCGGTCGTATCTTGTTAAGTCATTAAAGTTATTTCCGTTCAAATACGTGCGTGAATTGTTTTTGGAAATTTGTGGTACGTTCCTATTGGACCAAACGGCTGAGGTCATTGTTCCCTAGGCTTACGCACTACTTAAACCAATTTACGATAAGGACAACATATGCACCCATGTCCGAGGGAGGACTCGAACCTCCGATGCAAGGCGCCTGAGGCAGCACGGCTACACCGTGCAGCAATACGTGAGTGAATGTTCCCGTTCATGTCCAAAGTCCCTTTCACATCTAAGTCAGCAAAAATGTTGTTCTTACACGAAATCTTTTTCTCGCTCCTTATAGCTCTCACTAAAATCATGTATATCTTGTTCTTGTGTCAAATGTTTTTCAGTGTCAGCTAGATGTGTGCATATCCTATTGCTTTCTTGTTTGTACTGTTTGTTTACCTTCTTCCATTCTTCTTTAAAAGGTTCTAAGGATTGAAAAGACTGAAATTCTTCGGTGTCTTTAAACTGTATTGGTTGTGCGTCTACTAAGTGATCGTCTATATTCGCTTCGATTTCGTCAACTTCATTTGCAAATTCGTCGATCTGCGCATTCAGTGTTTTAAATTGTTCTTTTGCCCCTGATCTCAGCTTCATTTGCTGCTATTTCCGAATACTGTATCTGTTCTGAATGCTTTCGTGATTTGCATTACGGTTTTCCGACTGAGACGCATGAAACTACTTTAATAGGTTTTTTCAATAACTGAAGCTTTCTCTTTTCAGCATCTATCCGTAATTTCTTTAAATTTTGTGTCAATCTCAGCCACACTCTGAGAAAACTGACGTTGTACCTGTGTCTTTGTCTCTTCCATTCTCGTAGAGATTTTGCTTATTTCTGCTTTCACGCCTGTTGTTACATTCTATACGATAGACTCATTGCTTCCTTTTTGTTTTGTTTCAAATATTTTGTTGTTTTCTTGTAATTGTGTTTCAGGTATTTTGATTAATTTTGTTTCGAGGCGACGTGATAGTTATTTGCTAGTTTCTCGTTACTTACTTTTGATAAGTGCAGAAGCATAAGTGAAAGTTCGTTAATCTGCGAAGAACATATGCTAACTTTAGTGTGATGACCTGGTTGTTCGTCTGTGTTTCCATTCCCTGCTGCGTTTTCCGAAAACTTTTGTGTCGTCTGTGTGGTGATACAGTCAGACTGCGCAGAATCTTAACACTTTTAATCTCGAGTCTCGCGTCTCATCATCAAAAGAACTATTTAAGTTCGCAAAAATGTTGCCATCTGAATTCTGTGTATTGTCCATATTCCTCGTAACCTGTCTTGGATAGTGCACCTATCTCTATCACTGTTGTGTCTGAATTAGTCTCTGTAGCATTAATAAGTAACTCACCAGAATTTAAGGTATTGTTATCTCTTGAATTTTGCATGTTGGCTGTCTGAAAATGACTGCTACGCGACTTGCTATTTACTGTGGTGCGTGGCATGGTAATTATAATAGCAAATAAAAATATTGAAAATAAATAAAGAAATTTTCAGAAGTTATACCAATGAGCTGTAATAAAACACAAATAGTTAGTAAGTGCCACAGCAACAAAACAAAACTACAAGTAAATAGCGATCGTGAGCAGTGTGCTTTATCTGACTGCTTGAAGAAAAAAAAAATCGGAAAATTCCTCTCCGCCCGAATTTAGAAGGAATGTCGGCAAGTTTTCTTGTTTTGATCGGTGAGTACACCAGATCTTATAACTGACAGCTTACGAAACACTAACTGTTGATGATATTAAACAAATGCGAGAATGTGTAGAGAAATCTACGTAACTTCGAGAATTCTATGAAAATCGTGTCCTGTCTGAAACTTAGTATTATCACAAAATCTGACGACGAACTTTGAGGGAAAACTGATTACGTTGAAACTGAGTTCCATTACGGTTTAATTATAGAAAGAACCTGTTTTTTAACACTGTTTGCCTTACCTGGGTCACACTGGATAACGCCGTACCAACTGCTCTTTTAGTCACAGCGCGTCTCGATAATAGAGCTGCAAAATCTAACTACTGAGATACGCAAAGATGCAACGCGTTCTCTAAAAACATTGCATCATTCTTAGTCGACAATGGTTTTAAATAAATTGAAAATTAATTGATTCTTGGGATGTGGACAATGGCTCTACGTTAAATGAATTTAATAGCACTCTCATTTCATTTTACTTAATAACATTTCATGAAACTTCAATAAAAGTCAAGCTTCCTCTGAAATCACATAATTATAATCCAAAAATTACAAAAACAAAACTTCACATCTATAAACTTTCCTTAAATAAAATTCCAAAATTTAATTCTTAAATCCGTTTCTCTCACAATGATTGATAAATCCTAACAAAAAAGAGAAGCAGGAAGACTCCTGATCTGGATGTCTGACGAATCAAGAATGCTGCATTACCAAACCGTTGTCGCAAATGAAATAAACTTAATCATTACCTGTAATCCATTCTCCACAAAGAGTATAATGGTCCCAACGTAAAAATCAATTCTTTTTCTCTCCATAATAAATCTTCGATTAATCCATAATATAATGCTCAGTAATCTCCATTGTTTCCTGGTTACCGTTACTAACCCAAAACTCGACAGTTCACATTTAACACCACAGCTCAATTATCTATCTACTCTCCTCTCCGTGTGAGGTGCACATCAATGCAGAGCAAAGGCCACCTCTAACTCCCATGTGTGTGTAAATTTTCAAAAATTTTCATGTAGTAATTGAGAAGGAGAATTTCGTACGCATTTTTGTGGCGACGAACACGCTGTAGTCGTTTCTTCACTTTCCTGACGATACCGCAATAACTTCACATTTGGCCGTTGAAACATCAAACTGAATAACCCCTTCAGAGTCCCAGAAGACAGTTGCCATGAGCTTTCCACCTGAGGGTGCGGCTTTTAACTTTTGCTTCGTGGGAGAGCTTGTGTGTCGCCACTCCATGTATTTCCGTTTTGTTTCCAGTTCGAAGTGATGAATCCGTGTTTCATTGCCTGTGACGATGTTAGAGAAGAAATTGTCACAGTTTGCCTCTCTCGTAAAGCGCAATTCCACACAGCGGGCACGCACCTACAACTGGTGGACGAGTCTATCAGCACTACAAAAACAGACGTACACTTGTGCAGCGAGGTTTTTGACTACGATCAGTCGACCACTTCGAATGTGAGTGTCCAGTCATTGCAGGATGCAGAGCTGTGTGTGAACGTGGGGGCGGGAGATCGGACGAGTTTGCGGGACCTCGTCACGATGATGACAGTGATAGTGTTAACTGACGGCTCTACATATACATTCTGTAAGTGCCTATGAGTATCAGCGATGCTCTGGTTTTCCGCCAAAACAAACGCTATGACATCTTTCTGCTTGGAACGCACTTCGATTACAGACGCCATTTTGAAGGCTACGTACTACAGCACTGCCATGTATAGGAGCTTCATGAATCTATAAGGTCTGAAGCGGGAATATTCCACGATGTTCCACAAAAAATTCCACATTTTTGCAACCGAAAATGGCCGAGAAATACGTGTTGCATTACTTATTGAACGCCGCTCGTATTTTCGTTCTCTGGAAAAATCCTCTTGCAGAATTACACTGCTCAGTTTTACATATAGCCAAGTGGCCTACCATCGTACATTTACTTGGGGAATTTCTCTGGCCCTTCTAAATCTCTCCTTTCCTGTAAGTGATAGAAGAAAGGATATTTGGTGTCTTCATCCATGTAATCCAGGTAACATTCCTATTCTAGGTGTAATCACCCCTAATGAACAAAGACAATGTTTTACTGGCATACATGCATTCACTTTCTCCACAACTATGCTGGTTAAAGCAGTTAAGAAAAGAAGTTGACATGTGAGTCAGTACTAATTATAGTTCGCTTCTGTGCTATTCATTTCAGCCCTGTTTCTGAATATCAAACCCTCATACAAGAATTGAATTCGCAGTAATACATTTACAGTCATTACCACGTATACACTTTTGTAAATCTCGTCGCCAGTTCTGTAAAGTTTGTTGAGATCGTGAAACGGCTTCTGGTGCAGTACACTGCTGAGACAATTTCTCCCTGCCACTATTACACAGCTATGCGCCAGGGTTAGGTAACAGGATAGGAGAACGAAAGCTTTACAACACTCCAACTAATCAGTAACCAAGTCACACAAATGAGCTAAAAGGGTTTAATTGTCTTTGTGACTTGTTGAATAATGAAGTCTGCAACACTGCATGTAATACAGGGTGTTTATAAATGAATATCGGGGTTGTAACGCTTTATAATATTTATTACATTAAACTTACAGTTATAAATTATGTGCCAAATAAAAGAGCAACTCAAACAGTTGTGTTTGGCACCAGTGCGCCTGCGCAGCGCTCAATGTTTCCGCTGCTATCTGTACCCAAGCGCTGGATAGGCCGCAAGGGGCCCAATGACAGGGCTTGCTTTGCATGGCCTCCACGTTCACCCGAGCTAACGCCATGCGATTTTTTCCTTTGCGGGCCCGCATCTCGTGGTCGTGCGGTAGCGTTCTCGCTTCCCATGCCCGGGTTCCCGGGTTCGATTCCCGGCGGGGTCAGGGATTTTCTCTGCCTCGTGATGGCTGGGTGTTGTGTGCTGTCCTTAGGTTAGTTAGGTTTAAGTAGTTCTAAGTTCTAGGGGACTGATGACCATAGATGTTAAGTCCCATAGTGCTCAGAGCCATTTGAACCATTTTTTGAACCTTTGCGGCTTCATCAAGAATCGTGTGTACGTGCCTCCGCTACTAGCAGACCTCCCTGAATTAAGAAACCGGATTGAAGCAGCTGTTGCTACAATCACTGAAGACACACTTATCAACGTTTGGGAAGAACTCGGCTATAGACTTGATGTGTGCCGTTTGACAAATGGTGCTCACATTGAACATTTATAAGGTTCTTGGTAAAGCTGTTTGAGTTGCTCTTTAGCCGGCCGTGTTGGCCAAGCGGTTAAAGGCGCTACAGTCTGGAACCGCGTGACCGCTACGGTCGCAGGTTCGAATCCTGCCTCGGGCATGGATGTGTGTGATGTCCTTAGGTTAGTTAGATTTAAGTAGTTCTAAGTTCTAGTGGACTGATGACCTTAGAAGTTAAGTCCCATAGTGCTCAGAGCCATTTGCACCACTTTTTTTTGAGTTTCTCTTTCATTTGACATATCATTTATAATTGTAAGTTTAGTGTAATAAATATTGTAAAGCGTTAAAACCCCGATATTCATTTATAAACACCCTGTATAACACAAAAATCCCCTCAATGACTAAGTGCAAATAATCGTAGGTAAACTTCTCAGTACATAACAGATGTTCGCTTCTAAGAGTTCACTGAACGACGTTCCCTGTCCAAGACACCGCTGGACGATGATCTATGACCAAGTGGGCGAGTGCTGCTCTTCTGCCTTCCGAGTAGGCTTCTGTCCGGTCATTGGCGGATTGTACTTGGCCGGCAAAGCAGTGGCGAAATCTATATCTTCCTCCTCAGCGCCCATCTTCTGATTTCAGTAAACTTCTTTTTGTTTCAGCAGCTTAAAGTCTCAGGACACAAGCCAAGTCTCTCCTGCAGTCCGCCCACAAAATCTTAACCGAGAAATCACAGTTGAAACTTAACAAACAACAGAATAGCGAATTGACTGTATCGTTCTGATTGTTGTGTCCTCGCCAGTGGACGCAACTGGAACTGGCGCGCTGAAAGTTTCCGATTGATGGCACCGGCGGCGCTTCGAGGTTTTGCCGCAGCCACGAGCGCCGCGCAATCATCAACTTCCGCGCCGCCGCCAATGAGTTGGACTTCCGCGTTCTGACAAACGGCGGCCACGGACGGTTCATGTTAGGCGTTTGCTTACGACCATTCTAGTTGAGTTCCAGGGTTACAGTTGGTCGCTACAGTTTGCAGTGGATATCAGCCTGTGAGACTTACTCTGTAAGTGGAGTCGCCTACAGCCTTCGCACGGGAACAAGTTTTTACTACAGTGATTGGTAATGTGGCGCTGAGAATGGACATAGTCTTGTTGACATTACATTCAGTATCACGCGCCTTGATAGGCCACTGCTGAGTTGTATCTTTTCACAAGCACATCCAACGAGTTGCTGTACAACGTAAGTACCACCGCTCAATAAAGTGTATATTTGTATGTCACTAATTTGCTTACACTGTCACAGTTCCTCTGTCCACCTCACAGCACCTAAACCCAATACAAAGTGTGCGAGGCTTTCTACCGAGATGACCTGAACACATCACTGATTCCCACAGAACGACAAAAATATTCTTTTACACATTGTGGAAACCCATCTTCAGCTTACACATTCCTCAGACCTAGAATATCTTCCAGAAACCATCTAACATTTGACCTTATGAGAAATCAACACTGCATTCACTAAGTGGCTTCTAAATCAGTATCGAACATTGCTGTTGACGTTATCCCCGTCTTGTTAATTACGCTTCTCTACTTTATGCTGTTTCCTGTTAAGGACTTCTGCTACTATTACATATATGAAAACGTCCATAAACATTTCCACTGATGCCATGGAAAGCCCTCTGAAACTCAGATCAGTTTCGAAAGCCTATTCCAGTGCTAATTTTTCCTCATGCTCTCTGTATCCTGTTTGTTCACAGATTTGTCATTTCTCTTATCCTTTTTCTCAGTGACAGTTAAGTGTCGCATCATTTACGTCACGTGAAACGCATATACGATGAGTCAGATTATAATTCACATCCAGTTATCCTGATTCACATTATTCCACAGTTCGGCTAAGTAACACAAGGCGAATGTCAGGGTGATTACTGCAGTTTCGTTAACTACAAATACTTTGTAAATTGTCTCAATTTGACAGGTTTTCTGTCTCGAATTACCTCGCTATCAACCAGGTATTAAGCTGTAACCTTCTCTTCCCTTCCTGGTTCTTGATGATACGAGCAATTAAAGCTCATTTTCCATAGCTAATACAACACAACTGCTGTGCCCAACAATAACATGTTTTTAACCATAAAAGAACCTTTATTCATTTTCTTCATTTGTCTTCCTTTAAGCGGATCCACTATCTTCCCGTCTTAGTCTCTTTTCAGGTTTGGTGAGTTCGACAACAGTTCGTTGGTGTTTGACTTTTTATTGTTGTGTGTTTAGGGCGCTTAACATAATAAAATAAACATGTATCGTATATGTTCGTTCATAGCGCTTAACCGTAACTTAAAACGGATAATGGCGTATACTTCAGCTGTCATCAAGGCAAGAGACTCTGGCTCATCATCGAAACATATTTTATTTCTCCTTCCAAAAAGTGTATCATAATCTATAGATGACATGCATCCGTCCACTACGAAATGAATACGTGTTAAGCTCTCAGTTATCCACAGGATTCTTCAACACACAGTTCAGAAATTGTGTTTGGCTGTCGTTATGGTTCTGCGTCATGTTTGTCTACAGCCAGTAAAAACAAACAGGATAAATTCGCGAAGCAATTATTTTCTGGAAATAACAAATCACACGACTGTTTTGTACAAAACAGTCGTAAGAGCTTGAGAACTGCAGATTTTTCCCTTTCTTTTGCAGCTTACATCGCCGTAATATTTTCAGACTAGCAAGTGCGTTAAACAAAGTAACGTGGTTTATTGCATTTAATTACAATGTGCATAAGATTTGTATAAATGTAATTAAACACAGGCCACTAACTAATAGAAATGATAGTAAAATTTATTTCTACATGTGCAGCTTTTCTGACGTTACCTTTCACTACCTTTATTCATTTCTCAGCAGACTTCACAAACATTTAATACAAATATGAGCCACTTTGCAGACAGTAATGTAATGAAATCATTTGGTGACTTATAGATCTGACCTTATTGTTTACCATTCATGGTTATAATGACTCAGCTATGCTAGCTGTCTTGGAGATCAATATGGCTGAGCAGATAAGCAATGACTTTACACAGACCACACGATAATGTTTGTACATAAGTAAAGTCGTGTAAAACGAGACCACCACCACAAGCAGCCTCAAAAATGGAGAACACACTGTCCAGACTAATCTGTAAACAACATCTACTTACTGCTTGCCATGTGTCTGCCAGGCGGTCGTCAGATTGTCTGCATGATCGTCATTTTCCAGATTTTGTCTCTAATGTTACATAACACAACTAGACCTCTTAAATCATGATACTGGCACAACTCAACAAACTAGTGATGTTCTAACGAACGAAACCGGTCGTGACACAGAAAATATGCATGATCATAGCTATGGTAATTCTCATTAATCATTAATATTAATAAGTCTAAACAATAAGATTTTTGCATAAGCATCATCCATAGTTCCAGAAGACACATTGTAATTAATCCTCTCTAAGAGAATTAAAAGCCCTAGAGACAACACATGTTTAAAGTAATGTGTGAATATGTACAAAATATATTTATGTGTGCATTAAAGCGCAAAAAATCTGAATCTTAACCTGAAAAAAAAACTCTTACGAAATTAAAACAAGTCCAATGAAAATGAGATTACTGCATTGAATCATGCCTAGAGCGAAACTAAAGAGAAGACACTGTACTTTGTTTAATCCTTTCTCATAGTCCCAGATGTTACAATGAACTTCTTATTGAAACTTACTTACATTTTTGCGTTCCATTTTTCCAACTTTTTATCTTGGACATGAGAATCATAAAGTGAACTTCTTGTTGTATTGGTCACTGCCCTTTCTCATAGCTTAAGCAATACTGGTTGTTAGGGGTACAGTTACAGATTTATAATAATCGGTACCTTAATGTGTACCCATTTCAGTGTATTAGTTCTTTTTTTCTGTAACCATCTTCCTGCAAACACATCACATAATTTATTACGTAATGTTTTCTGTAAAGTCTTAACTGTGCTGTGAAGTGGACTGCACCTGTCAGTGTAGACTGTCCGTTTCGCATCCATTCATCCACACCTAACTACCTGACCTGCTGCCAGGGGAAAATAAACATTAGTGGCTTGCTTGTGCCCCGCTTACTTGGAGGTACTAACCAACCTAAAAGCATACCATTCGTAATAACTATTATTATAAGTCTGCAAATGAAGTAAATATTAATGTAATGTTGTTCAGTACACTGGTCTCAGTCATTAACAGAAATATCTGCATCCTGCATAGTCTCAGAGAATTGAGTGTTGAGGTTCAGTTGTCATCAGCCCAAATGCTGGTTTGAACACTGCTGTGTATTTTTATGTTCCTATTGGACGTGGTATGCCCTTACCTTTCCCCTAACTTTGATCTGGGTACCGAGTTACAGAGGATCCTAGTTTACCATGGATTCCAAACCACCGAGCGGCTTCGCGTTTTTCAAATACACAAATCATTACCAAAAGTGAAAGAAGCAGTAAGCGAGAGAAATAAATATCCTACAAGTAACGACTGAATACCAGACAATTAGATCTGCAGTCTGACATTTAGCCGACTCAGTCACCAGGCCACAGAGCTTGATTGTTTGAATTATGGATGTAATGAAATTAGAGGAAGGTGCCGCTACCCGTTTTTACACACATTTCTAGTGCCTCAAGCAGACAGTCAACAAATGAGAGAAAACTTTTATCAGTACCAAGAGTGTCACATCTGATGGCAGACCTGCTTTGGGATAGGATGATCTGGTCGTTCCGGCCAGTTAAGTAGTTTTAAGTTCTAGGGGCCTGATGACCACAGATGTTAAGTCCCATAGTGCTCAGAGCCATTTGAACCATTTTTTTGATCTGGTCGCTCCCCTATGAATTACTTTACCTGTTGGTCCTGAAGTGCCATTCATCTCACTTAGGCTGTCAGGTTACAGCGTATTGCAAACTAGCTGCTGCACAATCACGCCGATTGTGGAAAACCCTGAACTTCAGACACACAGACAGTGGTCAGACACAACGTCCCCCTCCCCCCCCCCCCCCTCCATACATTTTGCTCGATTGGCAGACATGGTTAAGATAGCGCCAACGTCAGTCATAACTTAACTATTACATCTCCACGAGAGAAATTGCCGGAAAGCTAGACATTATTATGCAAGTTGTCGAAATCTCTTGTTGTCTGAGATTGGATATGTGAAGTGTCAACAGCAGTAATAGTGGCGTGTAGCCAGTGTACTTAATATTTGAGGAATTATTATAGTTTTTTGTGCTGAAACTGTTCACCCATATATACATCTATTTGCTTACTCTAAATTCACACTTAAATGTTTCGCAGACAGTTAACACAGTATTTCTCGAGAATCTCACTCTCGAATATCACACGGGAAAAATGAACACATAAAACTTTCTGTGCAAACGCTAATTTCTCTCATTTTATGACGATGGTAATTTTGTCCTTATATAGGTGGGAGTCAACGAAATGTTTTGGCGTTCAAAGGAGAAAGTTAGCGTTACTAATTTCGGGAAAAGATTTCAGCTCAGCGAAAAATTCCCTTACATTGTATAACAAAATACAAATTCGCGAAAACTCGATAAATAATAGGAAGTTTTGAAACAAACCATCGTTGGAAGTCTACCTCCAAGCCAGCTAAGATGGACACCTGGAAACTGTAAATGTACAGGAAAGGAGGTGGGTACTATGAAGTATTTTCCAGACATTTTACCTTAAGAATAGGAGTTACTCGAACTTCTCATCAAGGTGTCTCGCCACACTTACGTATTATTCTCTTTTTCCTAGGTATAGTTTCAATTCGCCGCCATTTTTAGATCGGACAAGTTGTCCTTCTACCATCATGATTTTTTTCCCTGCTTAATATCTGCTTATGATTATATTATGTCATCAGTTTTCTCCAGGGAGGGTTGCGGCAGGGACTGGAAGTGACATCCTAATAGTCATATTTAAATGATAAACTATGTGTGACATTTCTGAATGACATAGAAGACGTATCACCCCTCCCTACCTGCACAGGGAGTAACATGCATATGTGCAGATATATCTGTTAGTGACTCCAGACGGTGGACTCAACAACGTAACATCAGTATCTACGCCATTTGCAGATTAATAACGACAATCATTACAAATTGTATATATTTAGGTTAGCTAGTAACTCCAACTACGTGTGGCAAGAGCAAGCCATTAATGCTTATTTTCCCCTGGGCAACAGATCAGGTGCTGAAGAGTGGACATGTGAATGCAAAACGGCTAGAACGCAAAAAGGTTAGTCTACACTGATAGGCATAGTCCACTTAGTCGTGCAGTACAACTGTCCAAGAAACATCAGGTCGTAAAGTTTGTAATGTGTTTGTGGGGAGGCCGTTTGATGCAGAGAAGAAACAACCAGCACACTGACGTGTGTACATATTGCAGTACCACATATAAAAATATCCGCACAACCTACATAATAAAGACAGAAGGTAGCAGTAACATATAGTCAAAGTATGCAATTCTCGACACTCCGGATTGGTAAAGATACTTTATAAAGCCTAGTTACAGCTTAACTGCCCTGAACAACAAGAAAGCGAGAACCACTACTGAAGCAGAAGCCTCTATGTCATGAATATTTTGGATCTAGTGGCATCGTATAGTCTGTAAGACTATTGTGATTAAATAGATAGGCAACTACGCTGAAGCAATATGACTCTGGTCGAGAGTTTATAGAATATTGGGACAGTGGATTTCACTTTCACAGTTAAAACCTAAACAGGAAGTAATTTAAACAATATAACACAAAGGAAAGATGAATCTAAAAATGAACTCTGTTATTGTACACTTGTGAGCAGCCTTTAGTGCCGACTGTGTCATTGTAGCGAAAGAAAGCCTGACTGAGTCTTTTATTTTTTCGAAACACATTTCTGCAAAGACAACCAAGCAACACAGCCCACCCTTCCTCGCCTGCCTCTGGCGAAGACAAAGAGAGTCACCAAAATAATAATGCAAGTACATTGTGAATAGAATTCCGTGTTTTCTGCTTGCTTTCATGTTCCCTTACAAGTGACACACTAAAACATGCCCACTCCATTCCTCAACAGTTGTTTTAAAATAATTACTTGTCGATATTGAGCACTAATAAAGAATACACCGAACACGAGGAAGCTGACTGTGGTCGACTAGCTCAATAGTTGATTTCTTTCTTCTTTTTTTGTTTCAGTCTGTCAAAAGCCGCGTGATTTATGATGTCAGTGAACTTCGTTTCAAGTAATCTGGATTGTCATCGTTTTGTTTGTTTCCGAAGGACAGTGACTTGGAAGGACGCTGGAACTTAGATCGTTTACTGGAAGTTCTCGTTCTCAGAAGAAGGGTGTTACCGTATTAACAGTTAGCACAAAAAAGATGGTCGACTAACTGGATGTGTGAAGCAAAAGCTCTCTGCCGGGCTAAAATTTCACAATTTTCAAGCATGGCACTATTACCGAGACGCGTGTGGAAAGCAGAAACATAATACTGAAGATTGCTTCTTTCCGCATTTTAGAATTTGAACGGTAGGTTTTCTAACATGGACGGGGAATCACCCTACCGAAGATAGGGACTGAAAATGGGGAAATCAATTGAGATAAGCGACTTTGACTAATTATTACGCAGATCCTGTGAACTAGTATCTCGAAAACGGCGAAGCTGGTCAAACGTACACTTGCTACGGTCCTAAGTGTCTACAAAAAGAGGTAGGACAGCGAGACTACCAACATAAATTCAATGTTTGGACGTCCACGACTCTTCACAGAAAATGGAGCTTGGAGACTTGTCTGCGTTGTAAAGCAGGACAGATGGTGATCTGTGACATTTCTGCTGGAAGAACACAATGCTGGTGCACGCACAAGTGCTTCAGCGCTCACCGTTCATCATGCCTTTGCAAGGGATTGTGGTAATAATAGAAGACACGCTGACAGCTGCGAACCACCTGCATCTGTTTATGCTGTCTTCTCCGACAGCGATATCATCTTTCAGTAGTACAATTGTCCGTATCTCGGAGAAAGAACCGAGCTACAGTGGTTTGTGGAGCATTATAGTGAAATCATACTAATGTCTCGGTGACCAAATTCGCCTGATGTAAATCCTTTAGAAACAATCGGGATCGCTATCGGGCACCATCACCGAGTACGAAAATCAGCGGCTAGTTATTTACGCGAATTACATGACCTGTGCGTAGACATCTAATGCCACTCACCTCCACAAACCTACCAACAAACTTCCGGATCCCTAATACACAAAATCAGTGGTGTATTCAGTTCAAAAGAGGGACAAACAAGTTATTAAACAGGTAGTCTCAATGTTTTAACTCATCATTGTAGATTTCAGCTATCAGTGCAGCTTAGTACAAGGAGGAGTGTCCTGGATTACATCAAGGCCGTGGGGCTAAACATTCCCATGGAATCGAACATAAATTAGAATATATAAAATGCATCCAAGGCAATTTTAAAAATAGTAACGTCCCTCAATTTTTAAGTCTGCAAAGAATAGCAGGTAAGGATCACACAGACTGAGTATTAGTTATTCATCACTTGCTGCTGCTCAGAGCAAAAGATGCTTCTGAGATGGTTGCAGCGAACCACATATAGGTGGGTTTATCACGATATACTTAAAGAAATTGTCTATTTATTATTCAGCAATGCACAGCAAAATATTGTGAAACCTATTAATACGGTACAATGTTTTTCTCTCGTTGTAGACACCACTTTGGACATATCAGTGAAACAACAAATATCCATACGTTTCAGATTTTTTGATAAAAATCTGCAAGTTGAACAAGTGTCTACGGGTTTCTGTGAAGTAACTTACTTAATTTCTAGGACATTGATTAAAGCCGCCTGTAATTTAATGACATAATTATCTTTAGATATCAAATACTGTCCTTGTCATTATGAAAGCGCGAGTAACAGAATTACAAGTAGGATTACACAGCTGGAACAGAGACATTTCTTTGATCATTGTATTGTATTCGGTAGTGCAAGGTACTAGTTATGTGCGAGACTTTTTAGCGATACTTCGTGAATTAACTTCGTTTCTAAGTCATTCGCCAGAGACCAGTACTATTTCAGTCGCTACAAGAACACAACGAAGATAGCGTGAAAATTACTCTCTGAGCGATTCTGAGATCATTCTGCCCCACAAGGTGGTTTGTAAAGGTGATCCATAAACTGCAATGGCAATGGTGAAAAGTGCTTCTCAATGCTTGTATTCTTAAAGTATTGTCGAATATAGTCCTAATACTGTGAAGAAACATTCATGTAATTAAGAAGTTGAAAAATCAGCGAACCAGTTGCAAATAAAGGTTTATTAGTGCTTGACCATTGTTTCTATATTTGTAAAAATATCTTCTTCAGAAGTAGTGGTCCTCAAAATTTATACACCAGTGACAAAATTATTTTTACAAAGATAAAAAATATTAATAGAAAAATATTTGTGAGGTAAATGCACTCACGTATTAAATCATATGATGGCACAATAGATTAGATGAAGCCGAGCGGCTCTTGCCATAACTAATTGATAAAACAAGTATTATTGCAAGCCATGGCGTTATATGGCGCCAGATTACGTGTATCATACATCAGAATGAGTACTCATTAGCAAGTGCCCACAGATATAGGATGTTGTCAATATAAAATTGTAGTAGGAGTCACAGGATAAAATATTTCCAATGTCCCTTATGCCAGAGTCTAAGGCCAACTGCTACAAATATACATGCTCAAGTGGCCCGGAAAAATTGGGCTGCAGAGTGAGCTAAATACATGTGCGTGAGAACTGTCTTGGTTGTGTTGAACAACAGCATTTTATAATAAAGTAAGTATGAAATTTGCCTTCATGTGATGTAATAAGTGAGTACATTTACCTCACAAATATTTTTCTTTTCTTCTTCTTCTTCTTTGTGGATGGATCACTTTGGACCACGCGTAATCAACATTTGTTGGCCTTCCTTTTCGCCCAGTATTCCTTCATAAGCAACGAATGGGCTAGCTTTTCATATATTATTATGTTTGTAAAAATAATTTTGTAACTGGTGTGTACATTTTTAGGACCACTACTTATGAAGAAGATAGTTTTACAAATATCGAAACCATGGTGAATGGTTAATAACCCTTTATTTGCATCTGGTTGGCTGATTTTTCAACCTCTTCAGATTTACACCGTTGCTGTTTCGCATCCATGTTTACGATTTTGGAATTCTTGTAATGCTTGAGTCTGGTTAGACTCTATTAAGTCTGTGGTGTGACGTTCTCCTGAAATTTCTTGAAGAGCTGTCAGAAAAAAAGTGAAGCCAATGGGGAAGCTAGTGTATATTTTTCAAACCTACATCAACTCAGAATTAATTTCGTCCTGGAAACATCTCACAAGCTGTGGCAAAGCCATATCTCCGCAATATCCTTGCTTCCAGAAGTGCTAGTTTCACAGGAGAACTTCCTGTGAAGTTTGGAAGGTAGGAGACGAGGTACTGACGGAAATCTCTTCCCAAAAGTCAAAGACTAAGTTGACGAGTCGTGAGTCACGCTTGGGTGACTCAGACAGTAGAGCTCTTACCCGCGGAAGGCAAAGGTCCCGAGTTCGGGACTCGATCAGATCAAAACTGTGTAGTTTTGATCTGCCAGGAAGTTTTACGTCAATTCAGAGTTCTTATTTTCCTGAAATTGTTACTTTTAGTTTTCGGCAGGACTGCACAACTTGATTATTCTTTTCAGAAGAAATCATTGTCATACCGAAAAATCGAAACTTGGCTGGAAACTGTCTGCAAGTTTAGCTTTACAAAGGGTTACTTTCTTTTTAGTTGTGGGATGAAACCATGAGGAAAGCGAAGGAATTGAAATTTGGTGAACCAGTTTTGTCTAGAAAAAGAAATCTGCCAAAACGCTACTATAAAGGCAGTAATCCTCATACGTATCAAATACCGATGGAAATGTGCAGATAAATATATGTTGAAATAAATGATGCGGCTGTCGATTCACTAAATAGTGTATTTCAAACTAAGGTTTTTGGAACTTATATGACAACTTGAAGCTTTTCATATCGATCAAATTGATGCTGACCGAATTCTGCTTTTCTATGGGACACACGTTGGTAAAGACAAGCAAACATTGCAAAGAGGCATGTTTCTGGTTGAGTGCAGAACGACGAAATTAGTAGTGGGTAATTTGTCAGGCATTAGAAACATTTTAAGTAGAGAAAACTGTGTCCCATACGTGTAATGTTCATTGAATTTGTGAAGTTTTAACTGTACCTGTAGCTTCTTGTAACTCTGAGCGGTCATTTTTAGCACTTAGGTGATTGAAAAGGTTTTTGCGGTCAAAAATAACCCAAAAAAGATTGAATTATTTGGCAATTTCGAATTTTCATAAAGTCCTAAAAATATTGGCATTACCAAAATTACAAACAAATTGATAAGTGCAAATGATGTAAGAAGGAATGTGTTTTATATTGGAAGTTAACATGTCATTACTACAATTTGAATTACAATATTTACAATAACAGTATTTATTATTATTATTTGGTACCTTTATGTAGTTATTTTGTAGTCTCTGCTTACAGGAAGATCACAACATAGATCTTTCTGCAACAGAATTAAAATTATTTGCATTTATGTAACTTTTTTCATTTTCATTTCCATGAATATGTTATTTTCTTTTAGTAATGTGTTGATAATATCATTACCTCTTGCAATCATTGTGGATGTAAGTTATTTAAAGTGTACAATATTTGATAATTACAGAGCTAACTGGCATTTTATGATTGAATTAAAACCTGAAAAGCAAACTAAAAATTCAATAAAAAAAGAATCAATTAATGTTATAATTCCGTATGTTGAGACTATTCATTACAGTAACCTATCCTTATAACACAAACCCACTAATGCGACACCCAGGGCATGACACAGATGCCTTTGCGTGGGGGGACACATGGTCAGTGTGGTGTCAGAGTTGTTCCTGGTACTCTTTTAAGACTGTTTCAACCTCGGAAATGTATGTCTTCTGGGTACATCCAAGTACATTTGGATCTGGGCTTGAACACGTTTCTCTTGGGTTTTGTTCAACCGTGTTAACGACTGACCTGGGGAAGCCCCAAGTTATCCTTACAGTATCGGTATACTTTATCACAGCAAAGCCCTTTATTACACAGGCGGTGTTCATAAAAGATTATAAATGAAAGGTAATCATTTTCAAAAAATATGGAGACTCCTCAGAAAACATATACCACGTTCCCCCATTGAGAAACATACCCAAAAAGTTTGGCCCCTTGCTTACACATGAAGCTCGTGAATGTTACAGATTCCACTGGTATCATGCACAGAGCATAAATATTCATAACTGAGATGTTACATCAGAATATAATAACCCCATCCGTACTATTAACGCAGTGTGTGAGAGTAAATGCCTTTCTCGCTTTGAATAGTGGCGTTCTTTATTTTTTGTCAAAATGTTGCATTATATAAAACGAAGTAACTGCTCCCGACATACAGATATTAATCATTCTTGCAAACAACGTTAATTTTTAACTGGTTTATATAAGGCAAACCTCTACCAAAGCAACCGTCAAAGCTCATCTTCTTGGACGCAATTATTGGTCGCCTTCATCGCGACTGAAAACATTTCTTTTCGTTTCTCATTGGTGGAGATACTCATGTTTTGGTTCCCAGAAATTGTGTCGCTAGTTGCTGAATTTCAGTTGTTCTTGGTTTTTTCTTTTTCCTACGTTTGAAACGAATGTGAACAGGCTGAGAAACATGTAAGATGAGCCATAAAATACAGCCAACATGACAAAGCACTGTACCTGGATTTGACGTTAAGTGCATATATAATGATATTAGTAACAATGCTTAATTATTTCAGTGACTGTATCAAATGAAAACAAAATAAATAAATAAATAAATATTTTCGACAATAATAACGTAAGGGTCAGTCGTCACCACTTTAATCTGCTAATAGTACATTTTGTGCATGAAGCATGTAGTGTTAATTATTTTGCTTTAGAAATGGGCGTTAAGACCACCAACTGGAAATAAGGACACATAACGTCGCGTTTTGTAGTCTAAAAGTTACTGGAGCACGGAATAAACAACAGGTGCTCTTCAGAAGGCGCCTTTTCGGAGCGTCAGTTTAGAAAATAGCTGTAAAACGCTGACAAGTTACGAAAATCGCCGTCATCAAGAAGTGTTTTAAGAGATGGACAATTGAGGAAAATTTCTGAGATCGGTAGCCTACAGAAAAAAGAAGGGAAGAGGGGGAGGGAGGAAACGATTTTCATAAGAAATGTATGTGTTTTATTTGTTTGTGCGTGTGTGTGTGTGTGTGTGTGTGTGTGTGTGTGTGTGTGTGTGTGTGTGTGTGTGTGTGTGTGTGCGTGTGTGTGTGTGGGTAAGAGAGAGCGAGAGAGAGAGAAAAACAGAATTTCGTTGGTGGATCAAAACGTAAAGATAAAGCGGCGGGGAAGCAGAGAAGACGATTAAATATAGAAGATTTTACAGAAGACGACATTGATTTCAAATTTCTGGAAAGTTATAATTCCGATGAATCCTCCTGTAAATCTCTTCCCCAAAGTCAAAGAACAAGTTAACGCCGCGATTTGTGCGGTGTGATATCTTTAAGAGGAGGTTAATTTTAACAAAACCATAAGGCCCCTTTGCTTTAGTTTTTCACACGATAAGCTCTTGCAGAGATTCACTTGATATCTTGATTGATTAGGTTGATGATAATAAGTACGTGAGCTATAATCGGCGCTTGATTAGGTCCGCCTATCGACTTCACTCAAGTGATAAACGCGTTGTCCGGCGTTCATTTCTGGGAACCAGTGGTGATAGAGAGGAGTGAGCTAATAGTGGATTATCTATTCCCGTTCCTGTTTCACCAGATACTAACGTTTAATATGAAATATTACTTTCTTGCTCATAATTATCCACTACCATTAAATTCCTTGTCGACTGGTACACACATAGTGGTGTCACATTAATCAGCAAGCAGCGTAAATTGATCACCGAAAATTTCCAGTGATATCCACGCTAACGAGAGTAGCGATTCTTAACTAAATTATCTGTCACAATACGAGTCAGAGAAGCTGTACAACGCAATATTGTAATACAGATGGGTTACAAATTGTCCAGGTGTAGGCGCAGTCAATGAATACGAGAAAAACTCACAAATGATGGTAATCTTCACCGGTTTCTGTTAAGACTGAGAAGGGCACATGAACGCCTTCGCTGGCCTGCAGAGTGGCGAAAAGTCCAGTTTGAACTGGTCGTAAAGCATGACCGCTTATGTGTTACTCCCTACAGTGGTAAACGCAGTCACGCAGACCGCATAGTTGAGCGGTAGTCGTGCAAAAGTCAAGTGTGACGTTTAATAATTTTTTTTCGTAATGCGGGGCCACAGTCATAACATATTGCTTTAAAGTCAGTACCGCCATTAGACTGTTGTTTATTTACAGTGTTACATTTACACTTACACGATCATAATTTCGGCTTCAAAGTGCCATTATCAAGTGTTTTAAGTGTTATGCAGTATGCCATCTTAGGCCTGTATAACACTTTGCAACCTCCCAACGATTTTAATAAATATAACATTCACATTTAGTATAACCTCCCAACAATTTATTTCCGTAACCTCGCAATAAAAACGTGACTAACCTCACAATAAAGTTGTGGCTCACATATAACCTTTCAACAATTAACTGACTGTGAATTTAAACTGGTAAATTTTGGACGTCATCAGTGCTGCGTCATGGCCCCTGAAAGATCATTCAGAATCAATCGAAAATTCTTACCTCAATGAAGTCGCCGGATAACGCGTATATACACTCCTGGAAATGGAAAAAAGAACACATTGACACCGGTGTGTCAGACCCACCATACTTGCTCCGGACACTGCGAGAGGGCTGTACAGGCAATGATCACACGCACGGCACAGCGGACAGACCAGGAACCGCGGTGTTGGCCGTCGAATGGCGCTAGCTGCGCAGCATTTGTGCACCGCCGCCGTCAGTGTCAGCCAGTTTGCCGTGGCATACGGAGCTCCATCGCAGTCTTTAACACTGGTAGCATGCCGCGACAGCGTGGACGTGAACCGTATGTGCAGTTGACGGACTTTGAGCGAGGGCGTATAGTGGGCATGCGGGAGGCCGGGTGGACGTACCGCCGAATTGCTCAACACGTGGGGCGTGAGGTCTCCACAGTACATCGATGTTGTCGCCAGTGGTCGGCGGAAGGTGCACGTGCCCGTCGACTTGGGACCGGACCGCAGCGACGCACGGATGCACGCCAAGACCGTAGGATCCTACACAGTGCCGTAGGGGACCGCACCGCCACTTCCCAGCAAATTAGGGACACTGTTGCTCCTGGGGTATCGGCGAGGACCATTCGCAACCGTCTCCATGAAGCTGGGCTACGGTCCCGCACACCGTTAGGCCGTCTTCCGCTCACGCCCCAACATCGTGCAGCCCGCCTCCAGTGGTGTCGCGACAGGCGTGAATGGAGGGACGAATGGAGGCGTGTCGTCTTCAGCGATGAGAGTCGCTTCTGCCTTGGTATCAATGATGGTCGTATGCGTGTTTGGCGCCGTGCAGGTGAGCGCCACAATCAGGACTGCATACGACCGAGGCACACGGGGCCAACACCCGGCATCATGGTGTGGGGAGCGATCTCCTACACTGGCCGTACACCACTGGTGATCGTCGAGGGGACACTGAATAGTGCACGGTACATCCAAACCGTCATCGAACCCATCGTTCTACCATTCCTAGACTGGCAAGGGAACTTGCTGTTCCAACAGGACAATGCACGTCCGCATGTATCCTGTGCCACCCAACGTGCTCTAGAAGGTGTAAGTCAACTACCCTGGCCAGCAAGATCTCCGGATCTGTCCCCCATTGAGCATGTTTGGGACTGGATGAAGCGTCGTCTCACGCGGTCTGCACGTCCAACACGAACGCTGGTCCAACTGAGGCGCCAGGTGGAAATGGCATGGCAAGCCTTTCCACAGGACTACATCCAGCATCTCTACGATCGTCTCCATGGGAGAATAGCAGCCTGCATTGCTGCGAAAGGTGGATATACACTGTACTAGTGCCGACATTGTGCATGCTCTGTTGCCTGTGTCTATGTGCCTGTGGTTCTGTCAGTGTGATCATGTGATGTATCTGACCCCAGGAATGTGTCAATAAAGTTTCCCCTTCCTGGGACAATGAATTCACGGTGTTCTTATTTCAATTTCCAGGAGTGTATATGCTGCTATAAGAAATTTTACTGGCACAGCCCAGTGCTATGCTGGCCGCTAGATTTGTCATGTATAAAAAGAAACAACTGATTTTTCTTTACGATAATCGGGATGACCATGTATAGGAGCAATTTGTAAAATCTTTAAATTCAGATGAATGATTGCAAATGTTATTTTTATAAGAAAGATTATTATTAAAAGATTTTTTAAAACATTTACATGAGACTTGATTTAACAATAGTACAAAATCAGTTGTTACAAACTGCATATGCGCTCGGCTGCTTTTACCTTATACTGCATCACTCAGCCACCGCCATCGCTGTCCACGACCGGCCCAACCGCCCGACTGCGAGCTACTACTCCTAGTGCTGCCGGAGCTACAACTACTACTGCAGCCGACACTGCTCTCTGGTCTGCGATTCTATTGTAGCTTACATTTTGCAGGCAGCGGGTGAGCAATCCATCGAAGTTACATGTGCTCGAGTGCGCAAGCAATAAATTCCTTAGTCATGGACCTCTTAGAACTTAAAATCCTTGATAATGGCAGTTTGAAACCGAAATAATGATTGTGTAAGCGTCAAGTCCCCCCCCATGAACCATGGACCTTGCCGTTGGTGGGGAGGCTTGCGTGCCTCAGCGATACAGATAGCCGTACCGTAGGTGCAACCACAACGGAGGGGTATCTGTTGAGAGGCCAGACAAACGTGTGGTTCCTGAAGAGGGGCAGCAGCCTTTTCAGTAGTTGCAAGGGCAACAGTCTGGATGATTGACTGATCTGGCCTTGTAACAATAACCAAAACGGCCTTGCTGTTCTGGTACTGCGAACGGCTGAAAGCAAGGGGAAACTACAGCCGTAATTTTTCCCGAGGGCATGCAGCTTTAAAGACCTGAGTCGAAACAAGGCCCCCGGAGTAGACAATATTCCATTGGAACTACTGACGGCCGTGGGAGAGCCAGTCCTGACAAAACTCTACCATCTGGTGAGCAAGATGTATGAAACAGGCGAAATACCCTCAGACTTCAAGAAGAATATAATAATTCCAATCCCAAAGAAAGCAGGTGTTGACAGATGTGAAAATTACCGAACTATCAGCTTAATAAGTCACAGCTGCAAAATACTAACACGAATTCTTTACAGACGAATGGAAAAACTAGTAGAAGCCAACCTCGGGGAAGATCAGTTTGGATTCCGTAGAAACACTGGAACACGTGAGGCAATACTGACCTTACGACTTATCTTAGAAGAAAGATTAAGGAAAGGCAAACCTACGTTTCTAGCATTTGTAGACTTAGAGAAAGCTTTTGACAATGTTGACTGGAATACTCTCTTTCAAATTCTAAAGGTGGCAGGGGTAAAATACAGGGAGCGAAAGGCTATTTACAATTTGTACAGAAACCAGATGGCAGTTATAAGAGTCGAGGGACATGAAAGGGAAGCAGTGGTTGGGAAGGGAGTAAGACAGGGTTGTAGCCTCTCCCCGATGTTGTTCAATCTGTATATTGAGCAAGCAGTAAAGGAAACAAAAGAAAAATTCGGGGTAGGTATTAAAATTCATGGAGAAGAAATAAAAACTTTGAGGTTCGCCGATGACATTGTAATTCTGTCAGAGACAGCAAAGGACTTGGAAGAGCAGTTGAATGGAATGGACAGTGTCTTGAAAGGAGGATATAAGATGAACATCAACAAAAGCAAAACAAGGATAATGGAATGTAGTCGAATTAAGTCGGGTGATGCTGAGGGAATTAGATTAGGAAATGAGGCACTTAAAGTAGTAAAGGAGTTTTGCTATTTGGGGAGCAAAATAACTGATGATGGTCGAAGTAGAGAGGATATAAAATGTAGGCTGGCAATGGCAAGGAAAGCGTTTCTGAAGAAGAGAAATCTGTTAACATCCAGTATTGATTTAAGTGTCAGGAAGTCATTTCTGAAAGTATTCGTATGGAGTGTAGCCATGTATGGAAGTGAAACATGGACGATAAATAGTTTGGACAAGAAGAGAATAGAAGCTTTCGAAATGTGGTGCTACAGAAGAATGCTGAAGATTAGATGGATAGATCACATAACTAATGAGGAGGTATTGAATAGGATTGGGGAGGAGAGAAGTTTGTGGCACAACTTGACCAGAAGAAGGGATCGGTTGGTAGGACATGTTTTGAGGCATCAAGGGATCACCAATTTAGTATTGGAGGGCAGCGTGGAGGGTAAAAATCGTAGAGGGAGACCAAGAGATGAATACACTAAGCAGATTCAGAAGGATGTAGGTTGCAGTAGGTACTGGGAGATGAAAAAGCTTGCACAGGATAGAGTAGCATGGAGAGCTGCATCAAACCAGTCTCAGGACTGAAGACCACAACAACAACAACAACAAGCGTCAAGTGTGAAGGTTTGGCTATAAGATGTGACGTCGCCTCCTACGTACTAGGGGGAAAATTAACAGCAATCGCTACATCAGGGAGGCTTTAGAGCCGGAGGAACTAACCTGCTGCAGGCTGTTCAAAGTGCCACATTTCAGCAGGACAATGCCCGGCCACATGTGGCGAGGAATGTAGAAGCATTCGAAGAACGACAGGTACCATGCTTTCCTGGCCTGCACGTTCGCTTGACATACCACCCATTGAACATGTGTGGGATATGGTCTGTCGGTTTTGATCCTCGTGAAACCACTGTCTGTGCTTTGTAGACACGACTACAAACTGTATGTCCCCCAGCAGCATATCCTCTTTGATTCCATGCCACGATGTCTAGAGGCTCCGCTTGGAGCAAGTAAGCAAGTAGCCGCTTCACACCGTACTGAATTCTCTCCTCAAAGTGCAAGTATAGTTCTGTAATTCCAATCGTTAGTACATGGTGAGACAAATAAAAGTGCCCAGAGAACAGAGTTCCATAGTACAAAGAAACACAGCAAAGGAAGGACAGTACTAACCTGATTATAGTAGATGTTTAAAGTGACCACCATTCATCTCTTAACACTTTTAGGCCCTGGTCAGCAAGCTGCTGCAGGCGGATCAAAGCTGGACTGCTGAAATTGCTGAAATCTCATCCGAAATTCTCTGCTACACTTCTTGAAAACTATGGGGGTTGCTGCGATACACCTTGGACTTGAGGGCTCCCAACACGAAGTAATCGCACACTGACAGATCAAGTGTACTGGGTGGCCAGCTAGGGCCGCAACCACACTGACCTTTACACTGCGCCACTCACACTGACAGCCCGCACTACGCTCTGAACCGATGTGGATCACGTGGTGGGTACACTTGGTGAGCGCATCACGGGCTGTGCTTATAAGCATACATTCACGTCCAATCGTATCCACTCTTCCAGGCCAATTTTTAATTGCCCCAGCCTGTGTATTGTCGTATCCCTAACCTTTAGAATAAATTTCATTGTAATAACATGTATTTTTCTTGGCGTTGCGATTTCCAGAAACTGTAGTCTACAAATCTCTCTACAATGTCATGTTGTACGAAGCCAAGCTGTGACACATTCACAGGATAACATCCATTTCGATTAGCTACTCGAGAATAGTTTCTGCCTACATTGTGTTTCATCTTCTCTCTACCACAGTCACCAACTGCTTAAACACACACACTACACCCTGCATCCACTCTTCAACGGTAATTACACTGTAAAGATACTCTAAGAAGTAACATGATTCACGAAATGAAGGTGCCAGCATGGGCAATACATGACAGACCTTCCAGTTAGGTGTTTGAACCACACCATAACGTCTCACAGCCAAAAGTCTCATCTTGATATGCATGGCTCAGCAATGAAGACGCTGAATTCGCATTCGAGAGTTTGCGATTAAAATCCACGTCTAGCCATCCAGATGTAGGTTTTTTTATGGTTTCAATAAATTGGTTGATGCAGTTACCATGTTAGTTCCTTTGAAGTGAAGGCGACAGATTACATTTCTCACCCTTCGCCAATCCAAGCTTGTGCCGTATCTCTAATGACCACATCGTCGATGTGACATTTAACACTAATACTTCCTTTCCCTTCTTCTAAAAATTCTATTTGAATCTGCTCTAGACATCATTTATATTCTATCTATTTCGCTGCCTTTGAAAATTCCTGATTTCCACTGAACACAGGGAACCAGCCCAATTACATGAAACAGCACGAGATGAAAATTTCTTCTTTCTGTGGCTCGTTGTTGATTATGCAGTTGATGTACGACGTCCAGCTGATAGTCCTCCTGGTCTTCTGATGTATGGTCCGTTTCTCACAGGTGCTGCAGGCATGCAGCTCCAGTTTCGTTTATTAATATACCAGGTTTAGTTGGACAATGTTAGCCAAAGCTGCTTAGTCATGCAACGAGTCAGTACGGGCACGGAACGCTGATTAGAAAATTTATAAACAAGAAGTAATTAACTAATAAAAAACGAAAAAATGTAAGAGCAAATATGAATATGTAACACATTGCAATGATAAGTTCTCGGCTACAACGAGGATCTCGTGTCCAGAATAGAAAGAATATGCCGCAAGGAAACCTTTCACTTAAACTTTGAAGACTAGGGGTTTATCACAACTTTTCTGTTCTGTTAGAAACCCAGTCTAAATAAAACTTGCTAAATAGTGAAAAAATTTCCGTATAACCTTTAAGGTGTAGATATCCAAGTGCAAATCGTTTTTCGTCTAGTGTTCACAGAAAGAATGTTGCAGAGTTTTCTGAATGGGTCAGTACTATCAACTATAAATCCCATGATAAAATATATTTACGAGAATGGTCCAGCGAGTATTATAAAACAAAGCGGCCTACACATAAAGTTCGCCAACTTCCTCTGCATATCTGCTTGACCATACTTTTCTGAACTAAGAATATTCTTGGTTAGCGCACAGAATTCACTGGTATCTTTCTATATTATGGATAATACTGACATATTTTAATTGGGGAGAAGAGGAGTTTGTGGCACAACTAGACAAGAAGAAGGGACCGGTTGGTAGGACATGTTTTGAGGCATCAGGGGATCACAAATTTAGCATTGGAGGGCAGCGTGGAAGGGTAAAAATCGTAGAGGGAGACCAAGAGATAAATACACTAAGCAGATTCAGAAGGATGTAGGTTGCAGTAAGTACTGGGAGATGAAGAAGCTTGCACAGGATAGAGTAGCATGGAGAGCTGCATCCAACCAGTCTCAGGACTGAAGACCACAACAACAACAACTGACAAATAACTGTTAAATAACGAGTACTCACATTTCATACACGTGTTTACGACAAGATACATGGAAATGAGGTTATTTTGTGAAGAATTATTAAAAGGTAGTCCCAAATTATATTTTGACTTACTTTTGCTGGTTGGTGATACCCAGTCCCTTTACGCTGCAGCGGAATCCAAGGTCTTTATGACCAAAGGGAAGAGCTTTGGCCAATTGACAATCACATACACTGGCTTCCATCAGCAGAGGTAGAAAAAAAAAATTAAAAAAATAAAAGAATCAACTTTTTATTTTTTTATTTAGTAAGTTTCAGCATGTTAACAATGGATAAGTGCGAAATGCTTCGTAGCTAAGAAGGCCAATAGTTACACATGCTCCTTCCAAAAAAGTAATTGTTTAGTTTCAGAAGCTCATAAAATTTTCATCATCTTAAATGCTTTAACAGACATCGTCACAGCTGGCCAATGTTCCCAGCATTTCGCTTATTACACACGCTGCGCTGCCACTGCCACTGGGATATTATCCAATATGGGTCTCAGTACAAGGGTGCTATGTGTACTGTCAAGGTTTCGATGTCTACAGGCAAACAAAACTCATGTAAATCCAGGTTGTTGACAGTTTGTAGATGGCAGCTGTTTACATTAAGAAACACAAATATCCTAGTTCTCTTTGTGGCATACAACAAAGCTGGCAAGCACTGCGTGAGCCGTTAGGTCTTAAATTGCATACACTGTTATTGTTATACTCGCTTTCAGCGTCAGGAAAAATAAGAAGGCGCGTGTTTGTGTGGAAATATCAGATGAAAGTGGAGGCAAACAGTTTAATGAAAAAGCTAACCCTTCAACATCCTACATAAGCACATTCAGTACCCGAATGTTGGTAATCAAAGACAAACACTTAATAATATAATGCAACTACGCAATCCATTGTTCTTCAGTGAACTGCCACAAATGAAATGTTTTTATGTTAAGACGTACGCTCGTTTTCAGTTACCATATGGATTTCTGTGGCCTCCAGTGGTATTTCTTCTTCTGTGAGAAATTAATGCAGACGAATAAGCTGTTTGTCTCATCTCTGCTTGTATTGCTTTATCAAACTGTATTCATTGTTCTGAGATGAAACGTAGCTAAATTTCGTGTGGCTGAATACATATAGCTATGAGCAACTCATCACGGAATCGTCGACACAGTCCTCTACCAGCACCTATGAGATACTCGATTACGTGCCCCGGAAGAGACACATGCGTCTGCACTACTGACCCAATACCGCCACCATAGTTCACATATACATGCGCATAACCACCACACAGAGGAAACGCTTTCGAGGAAAAGACTGTGTCTTCGGCAACCATCAACTGATGCTTAACACACAGTTACCCAAAAGAATTAGAAATCTGAATGAATAGATGTGATAACAAGCAGGTAAACCTGTAAAATTAAACCTCCCATAACACCACAGCATGGCACAGCAATGGAACAACAATCAGTAGACGTTTGTTTCACCCCATGGCATGAACTAATTTTAAAACATGACAATATAAATACCATAGTGTGCTGATCACCAAGACACATACCTTTACTATGATACCCACGTGTAGCAGGCAGAGGACGAGAGGAGATGACAAAACGTCATTAGAGGCATACAGGGACTAGTCCACAGCAGTGCGAATAGAACAGCAGTTCTCACCGTTGCTAGAATATATTCTGGCAGACGCAGAAGGCAAGACTGGATGAATCACCAAAGATTAATCTGGACAGAAAGATGCCCACTCCTATGCACACAAAAATTATCGGCGATGATACCTACAAAAATGTCAACAATACGGCCACAATTTCATCGTAACAAATATGTCTCACAATACAGACACTTACGGAATACATTTGATATTAAACGGACCCATCAATTCAGCTTCAAACTAGGAAACCAAACCATAGATGTACACACTCTCTGCCCCACTCTCCTCCATCCATTCCCATCCCTCTCCTGATGATGCCTCCCGAAATACTGCTGGCGAATTCCGAAAACAATCGAAGTCTGTGAACACAAAACGAATAAAAGCAACTGACGTAAGAGCCAGAGCTACAGCACATCTTTGGCAGTATCTCTAAAACCACCAAGAAATAAGAATAACGAAATATGACCTAATATGACTTCTATTTCACACGACTGTCAAATGAAATTTTATACCATTCATGTGTCATTCATGCACCCCCAAAATACTTTCCCACTTTGACATTACCTACAATGTGACCAGTAAGTTAAATATTGCAGTTTAGGCGGGAGTAGACTGCAGGTAGATTGTCAGATACAATGGAAGGTCTAAGACAGAAATTACATGTAGTATCTGGGTCTTCATTCTACAGTGGAACCAAGGCAAGTCACCCAATTTTAACAGAAATGCGAATAAACTGAAAAATAAATGCAGTAATAAAAATAACAGCAGAAAAATAGCGCAGAGGAATAAGCCTAGGATAAGACTGAAGCATCAGGGTTAAAACATCGGTATAAGACTGAATAAGAAGAGACGTTGTGCGAAAGAAAATGTAGTGTGACACCGTACCCTTCTAATTCGTGCCACTTCCGCCACTGGTTTCTCAGTATTAGTGCTTGTTTAGTCAAACAGCGGCTTGTTTGACGTAATGGAGTTGAGAGGACCTGGACTATCCGATCCCGGCAAGTGTCACTCATGAGACCGGTCACTTAAGTGAAGTGTTACGAGTGTTACAAAAAAGATGTATATACATAAAACTGATTGTTATTGGACAGTATAGCAGGCTAGAATCGAATGATACTTTTGCAAATTTTCACTGGAACAAGAATAGTGCATGTCTTCAGTACTGTGCCAGACTTCTTGTTATTTTTTTCCTCAACTTATTCCTGGGCATTAATGCAGTATACCTTCTGGTAATCTTTCATTTGTCTTCTCAGTACGAGGTTCCACAATTTGCTTCTGTAGTCTATAATATTTTCTTCTAAGCTCCAGTTACTCACGTGCTGCTGTATAGGGTGTGACGGGTATAAGTACATAAGTTCATATGCGTGGTACCTTAATACGTAAACACATCATTATGTTAGCTGTTTTTCTCTGCGACGAAGAGTCTTCCCACAAATACGTCACAAAAATTACGAACTGAAGTTTACTGCACGGCCGCAACTGCACCACCAGGAGGCCTACACTTATCAACATAGAATAACAATCCTGCACCCAAGCATCCACGCTTCAACAGCTGACTTGCTGCGCGGGGGGAAATGCTATTAATGGCATGATCTTGCCAATGTATTTGGAGGTACTAACCATCCAAAAGACGTAAGACATGTAGTGGCTGTAATTAATAGTCTGCAAATGACGAAACTGTTGAGATGATGTTGTTCAGTACACCATTGTCAGTCACCAACAGAAATATCAGCACTTATACCCAGGTGTCACAACCTGTATGTCCAAATTTCTTATACTAATCCTTCTTGCAACGGCCAGAACTGAATTAAACAGTCTGAGTCACACTGTGTAAATGTATGTTTGGCGTCAGTTCTAGCTGTCCTTAAAAAAAGCAGAGTGATAAAGGAGACAAACTACCACAAGTGACTTTTGATGCAGGGAGTGGCAGTTGATTCTCAACGCAAGCAATTGTAAAGTAATTAGAACAAGTCTGATTTATTCTTCAGCCTCAGTTACACATTTTTAAATAGATGGTATGTTTGTATCTCTCTGGATAATCTTCAGACCACTTCACTACTCTGATATGAGTCTACCTGAAAATATAATTCCAGCATAAACTGTAATACTTAACTTGCTGTTCGCAGTGTAAACATAGGACAATATTTTCAGGGTGCATGGATGACACAGCTACGACAGACTGCTGACAGAAGAAAATCCAGAGAGATCGAAACATGTCACGTATTTAAAATGTCCAGATGAGACCTAATGATAAATGGGAATTGCTTTAAGGAGCAACATAGTTGCTGTTCTCTCATTCCGCGTATATCGGCTGTAGTGATAACTTTAAAATATTTCACATAAATAGGTGGTGATATACATTATTGTTTGGTTATACCACAACCGAACGATAACTGAAAATCATTGCATGTTTTAAATTCGTGGGAGTATGAGTACACCAAAATATAAAACCCAGATAATACTAATCGTAGTATAGTCAGATGGCGTGCTAAGATTCGTTGGAAGAATTCTCAGGATAAGTAGTACAGTTGCGAAGGAGGTAACTTAAAAACCCTTTGGTCAACTGATGCTTGAGTATTCCTCTTCAATCCAGAATCGACACCAGTTGAATTGGTGAACGAAACAGAGAAGATTCGAAGAAGAGCAACATGTTTCGTCAGAGGTTGGTTGAGTAATCGCATAAGCGTCACAGAGATACTCATCAAACTCCAGAGGCAGAGGTTAGAAGAGAGGCGTTGTTCATTACAGTGTATTTTACCACTGAATCCCCGAAAGCATATGTTCACAGAAGGGTGAACCAACATATTCGTTCCTCCTACATACAACTGCCGAACGGACCATGAAGGTAAATGTAGTTACTCCAACTGGTACGGAGGTACGGAGGCTCATGAACAGCTGGCTTTCCCCTGCACAGTTCACATGTGAAACAGTGGTGGGGGAAGTAACTGCAGTACACATAATAAGGTGGCATGCAGAGTATAGGTATAAATGCAGAATAAATGTTTACAGATCACAGAAATGAATGAATTACGTACAGTGGATGTCCAAAGAACGATTACCTAATGGGATATTACATTTTCACTCAAGAGGAAGAGATATGTTTGTGGATCAAGCAGTAGGTGGACAGAAGCCACAGTGGACCATACGATCCAGTGATGGATAGGAAAGGGAGGTGAAGAAAAGCTTCATCCATGTGTGCAACGCCTCGTTTATTTCTGTAGACAAGAGGTGAAGGGTGTGCACGTGATCAGTGTGGTGCGAGCCTCAGGCACCTGAGGACGTCCTTGTAGCCGAGCTGGCGCGCGAGGTCGGCGGGCGTCCGGCCGGCGGCGTCGGCGACGTCGGGGCTGGCGCCGGCGCGCAGCAGCGCCGCGACGGCGGTGGCGGAGCCCCTGGCGACGGCGCGGTGCAACGGCGTCTGGCCCTGGTCGTCGCGCGGGTCCGGCGCGGCCCCCGCCGCCAGCAGCAGCCGCGCCACCGGCACGTTGTCGGTGCGCACCGCGTAGTGCAGCGCCGTCGAGCCGCTCGAGTCGGCCGCGTCCAGGTCGGCGCCGGCGTCGACGAGCGCCGCCGTGGTGGCGGGCCGGCCGCGCGCCGCCGCCACGTGCAGCGCGGTGTTGCCGTGCCGGTCGCTGCCGTTGGGGTCGAGACCCGCGGCCAGCAGAGTGCGCACCACCGTCACGCTGCCGTTGAGCGTCGCCCAGTGCAGGTGCGGCCACTCGCCCGGCTTCACCACCGTCTTCACGGCCGGCAGGATCTGACGGACGGCTTCCACGTTGCCCGCCTCGGCCGCGATGATGAGCTTGCGCATGGACCACTGCATGCAGCCGCTCAGGTCAAGGGTGTTGGCCGCGGCAGTGTGGCCACACTCCTGGGCCAGGAGGGTGGCCGTCTTGCCGTCGCAGTCCTTGGCGCAGATGTTGGCGCCGTGCTCGAGCAGTACGTGAATGGACGCGATGGCGTCGTTCTCGGCAGCAGCGTGCAGCGCCGTCCGCCCCCGCAGGTCGGTGGCCTCCACGTCGGTCCCGGCGCCCAGCAGGATTCTGACGGCCGCGTTGCGCCGATTCGAGGCCGCCACGTGTAGGGCCGTCGAGCCGTATGAGTCTAGCATCGCCTCCACCAGCGACGGGTCCACAGACAGTGCGAAGTTCAGCAGGGACACGTACCCCGACTCGCAAGCTGCTCTCATAATTTGGGCGGCACTTTCTTGGTTGCGGAGTTTCGTCTTCGTAATTGTCAGATCCTGTTGCGGTACACCAGCCTGCAGCAACAAATCCACCCAATACCAGGCGTTCGTTTCCTCAGCAAACTGCAATGGCGTCCACTGCAGTACCTCTTCCACCGTCAGGTCCTTCTCGGTCACTTTCATTTTGCAAGTCTTCCTGACAACATAAAATTACGTAACATGCAATGCAGCCTTCCACGTATGGTATTTTCATCCTTGGTAACTTGCTACATGTGCCTTAAACTGTGGTCTAATGTATATGTCTAAGCCTAACGTTTTGTCTTCTAATGCTGGACACATCATCGTACACTACAAACTAGTACTTTCCAACTGGAAAAATCTCACCAAGCCGCGGTCTCAGCAGGCGTGAGCCATGGTAAGAATTGCTGTTTTGAAGAGCGCGCTGCCACACGTAGTGTGAAGCAGTCGACCTCCGTTTCTGGAAGTGGCGCCGCTGTGGCAATCGCAGCTTGGGTGTCTCCCTCTGGAGGGAAAGGGGAGAAGTAGCCTGTTCACGTGCATTTAAGGGGCGCTATGAGCTCGCTAGGAGCAGGTAATCATCGTAGGTCATACCACTCGCTCCTTCCGGCTCCTGGATTTCTCCCTTACCGTCTGCGCCCATCCTGTCCGCCTCACCCCCACCCTCACCTACCTTGGCCTCACCATTGACCATCACCTCACCTGGATCCCTCATCTCCGCTCCATCCAATCCAAAGCCCACAACTGCCTCTGACTCCTCAAACTCCTCTCTGGCCAGACATGGGGGTTGCACCCCTCTACCATCCTCCACACCTACAAATCCTTAATCCGTCCCATCCTCTCATATGCCAGTCCCGCCTGGATATCTGTCCCTCCCCCCAAATTCTATAATTCCCTCCAGATCCTTGAGCATCATGCACTCTGCCTCGCCTTCCATATACGCCTCCCATCCCCACGCGGATCCGCTATGACCTCATTCCTTTCCCCCATCTGCTCCTATTCCTCAAACATATCCGCATACTCTACACCTCCCGCTGCCTTGACCCCCCTCACCCCCTGGTTGCTCCTCTCCTCTCCCATCCCCGCCCACTGCCACGTCTTCACCGTTGTGTCCCCCCTACCCTCCATCTCTACATCCTTCATCTCCTTTCCCAAGGTGGGTTCCATCAACTCCCCCTCCCGGATGATGCCCTCTCTCCCTCCATTTATCCCTCCTATCAACTCTGATCCTCACTCCCCCTCCTTTCCTCTGTCCTTTTCCTGGGCTCCCTCTCCCCCCTTCCATCCTCCTTTTTCCCCACCTACCCTCTCTGCCCCCCTTCTCTCCCCCGAGTCCTTTTGCATTTCCCTCCTCTGCCTTTTCCCATTCCCTCTCGCGTCTGCCCCGCCCCTCTCCCCCCCTTCAGAGTCCTCTCCCTCCTTTGGTTCCCCCCCTCCTTTCGTTTTTTCCTCTCCTCCCTCCTTGTTTTCCCCCTCATCCAGGTCCCTCCCCCCCATCTGCCCTTGGCTAGGGAGTGTCATCTTTGTGCCAACATTTTCGTGCAGTGTTTTACAGTGAGTGTTTTACAGTGAGTGTTCCGTGTTGTGTGTCTTTTGGGAAGTGTTGCGAATGGCCATCATACTGTCGCTGGGTGTGATTTTTTTATTTCTTGCGAACAGAAACTAGACTGTCTGCTATGTTACTTGTCTGACTCCTGTGTATTTTATTAACATTGCCAACCCCTTTGCTTTATGTTTTAACTTTCCACAATTTTCCGCCGTTTTACAATTTAAGTCACCGTTTTATCGCCTGTTTTCTTGTTTCTTTCCTTCTTACGTTTTTAAAAAGTCTGTAGGCTGTAGAGCAGCGTACTAAGCTGCTGCCAGCGCGCCCCCTTCGGGGGGAATTGAAATTCAATAAAGGAAAAGAAATAAACTCGCTAGGCGGCGAGTCTGGTCAGTTGGTCAGCCGGGTCAGTGTGGGGCATTCAGTGTCTGTCTGTCGTCCGGAGTGCTAGTATGTGTTAGGCCGCCAGTCTGCTCAGAGTTTGTTCAGGCAATGGTCATTGGCGGTTGGATCGATCGGTTGGTTGGTCGCGCACTGGGACACAAGATGACTTGTCCGTCTTGAGCGTCGGCGCATGTGAGGTCGCCACGTGAGTCCAGTGGGCCGCGCCGTATAGCGAGGGGTAGTGGCTTTGCGGCCGACACGAGAGCAACAGCAGTCAACCCACGACATCGGTCTGGTTGGGGCGAGCTGCGACGCCGTGAGACGGGAGATCGGCGCGCCTTCCTGCGTCCGTTGAAGCCGCTGGCAGCGGACGGTTCGGGAGAGCGTTTTGGGGGTGCTGCGCCAGGTCTTCGCCAGACATCGCAGTTTGTTAGAAGTTAAGTGATTCGTGTTAAATTCTACTTCTTTTCTTGGTCAGTCTCTCGTCCCCAGCTTGCTCGTCTGTCTCTCGTCCGCATTTGTTAGGCAGGTAGTGTCTGTCTGTCTGTGTCGATCTGCCATACGTTAATAGCTACCTCTGTCATGTTTGTCGGATTCGGCGTTAACGAATTTATTGCTTAAGGTGTAAAGGCCTAATTCCTGAAATATGTTTTTATGTTGCCTAACATCTTGAGAGACGGTATATGTGTAATGTGGAGAATGTTTGTACATTTTATGTAAGACTGCGTTTCATGGGTTTTTATTTAAATGGTCATTTTAGTATATAAAGTTGCCACCCTTCCACTGTAAGAGTTTTCTTTTAAAAACAAGTTGCACTTTCGGTGGCAAGTAATTTTTTTTTTTATGTGAGTGTTTTGTACCATTTCCACCCCTCCTACGGAGTGCGTAGTCCGCTGATGAAGATATACGCAATACAGGGTGTTTGTAAAGGGGAGAGAGTATAAAATATTTTGAATGGCAACTCACGTCCGCAAATGTTATCCAGCGACGCTAAAGGGCGTCAGAACTATAGGCGCTGAAACCAGTGGAAGTAGGCATATACAGGTGACTCCATGATGATGTTACAAATTTTCTGGGATGATGGAGAAGGATAAATGTATCAATATGAGTTAAGGGTCCCTGTACCGCAAACGAATGAAACGGTGCTGTTGTTGATGAGATTGTGTGGGAGGCGACATTCAGAGGTAGCAGTATGGACCGAAACAAGAAAAAATATCCAGTAAACATGGGCTCTAAAATGCATACCTTAAGAGCTGTACGCACTTGTTCATCGTCGCTACTGTGAAACACATCTCCACTACTCAACAAGTGCTCCAGCTCTTAACTTATGCAGTTTAGAGCCCATGTTTGCTGGATATTTCTTCTTGTTTTTGTCCATACTATCAGCTCTGAAAGTTGCCTAAACTACCATCTCAGCAACAACAGTACCATTACATGCAGTCCACTGTCAGAGGTATCAGAAAGGTTTTCATCTATAACTTTCGACTCGTTCGTTTTCAGGACACAGAAACTCATCTCAAATTGATACATTTATCCTTCTCCATCACCCTAGAAAGTTTGTAACATCATCATGGAATCACCCTGTAGATACATGTATTTGCAGGTGCCGGCGTCTATAACTATGACGCTCTGTAGCGTAGTTGGACGACGTTTCTGGACATGGATTCCCATTCAAAATTTTATGTACTCCCTTCCATCTACAAGCCCTAGAAGTTTGTAACGGGAATTTCTGAACACCCCGCATATGCATGCAAGGTCTCTCTTCGGTCGGACATGACCGACAGAACAGACATCATGAGCATATGTACATGTGTATATCCTCATGTATATGAGCGCGACAGCTCTTACGATTATTTCAGTGCAGATGCACATTATGTTCGAGCTCCTGTGGGATTCATGCTGAGCTACCGGCAAGTGGAGAATGTACAGGCACGCTACTTGTGTACGACAGGATGGGAAATTGAGTCAGATGGGCAGCGTGCCAGGATAGCAGAGGTAGCAGAGACGACCGCTCGCTTTAAGTGATAAATCCGAGTTCGAATCCCAGTCATGCACAAATTTTCACCTGTCTGATGTCGTTTCTTCTTAACTCGGTCTATGATGTCACGGCTCCACTGTTGCGTGGATAGGCATAAACTGACTTGCTAAGATTTTTTTTTTTAACTTTGAAACTACTATCAGAGTTTTTCTAGCTTCTGGTGATGTCTTCACCATTAGAAGACGAAACATTAAGCACAGAAATATGACTTAAACTACATCCAACGGCCCACATACCAAAAATCATCAGTGACGCAATTACATGCCAGTCAATTTTGTTACGTTCTACTGTCAGTTACAGTACAGAAAGTTTTCTACTTTCATTAAGTCTGTCACAAATTGAGAGTGCCAAAGCTGTAGGAGTCTTACCAACTGAAAAGATGCTAACAGTAAAAAGAATCTCACAATGTATATCGTTATACAGACATTACAACACAGTAGTCACACCACCAAGCACTTGTTAGACAAGACATGTTCTCAGTAACAACAAACTGACTCAGATGGGAAGTGTTACACCATCCGCACGTTGATCAAACGCTCACAAACTGATACTATAGTATTTCCATGCTTGTATGACATACTGATTACAATTTCATCCTCTTGCAAGTCCCTTTTCAGTAGAGAAAAATGCCACTCCTACAGATGAAGACTGGTGAGTACACTACTGTTATTGGGTGTTTTTACCGTTACTGGAATTTTTCAGGTGGAAGCCACAACACAGCACCCACAGATGAAGTACACGTGCATCTTATCGCCATGTTTTCGGACTCTGAAAAAGGTCGAGCCATTGGCATGAGGGACATGGGATTCTCATATAAATAGATTGCGGAGACAATTGTCTGTAGTGCAATAACTGCAGAACGTGTGATGACGTGACGTTCTAAGTACAACACTGAGACGAGAAGAGCAGACACAAGTCCTTCCAGAACGAATAAACAACAAGAAAGCACAACGTTTCTTCTATTGGCTCTGACTAATAGATGGACGGCATCGGCTGAAATCCGGGCAGAGGTTACAGGCAGAGAGTAACAACGAACCGGCAGGAGCAGATTACTGGAAGCTAGGTAGAGATATAGAGTTGTCATGTTCCGTTTGCCGCCGACATCATACTACAGACAGTGGACAGAGTACGCGCAGTATACGACGGCCGAAATGCAGTGAACAGTTTTCGTCTGAAGCACTGGGCAAGTTCATTAGTCCGGAAGGGAAAGTCGACATTGTTTGACCGCTTTTGCCGGCCTGTGTGGTCGAGCGGTTCTAGGCGCTTCAGTCTGGAACTGCGCGACCGCTACCGTCGCAGGTTCGAATCCTGCCTCGGGTGTGGATGTGTGTGATGTCCTTAGGTTAGGTAGGTTTAAGTAGTTCTAAGTTCTAGGGGACTGATGACCTCAGATGTTAAGTCCCATAGTGCTCAGAGCCATTTTTTTGAGCGCTTTCCGCAAGTTGACCATGCTCTGCAATGACAGAAAAAAATTAATTTTTGCTTTACTTATGCTTCGTTTGTCACGTTCACGACGATGGCCCATCATTTCGTTAATGGTCATTGTTACAGTGATATTTGCATTTAAGTAAGACACTGCACGAACTTCGAAAAAGTTCGAAATAGGAGTCGCTATGATTTTATTTTTCGTACATATCACATAATACGTTGCTGCGCATAAAATTTTGGTATGATATTGAATTTTTCTTTACACTTGGGTGGAGATCTCCGTCTGTCGCCAATCTCGAGAAAACTGATCTGATGTGGCACACCAGTGATATAGCCAGAATGAAATATGCACAACATTCCTCATCTTTCATAAATAGTTTGAGGTATCTGAATGAGATTTTGGCCAATGATAGCACACAGAGAGGAGAGAGTATTTTGCCATATCGTTATTATGCAAAGCTTCATTCCCTACCATGTTATTCCACTAACTAAGGACTTTTTCGACGAAAGAATGTAATTTTTAAGGGCCATGGATAGTTGGTGAAACGAAAAATGCTGTGGGTTTTGGAGAAGCATAAGTGAAGGCATTACACGTTTATTTTTGTACTGATAATGTGCTTTTTCATAAGGTATTAACCTTACTTTTTCACAGTTCCTCAATACACTTGATAAACCATGGTTTCAGAATTTTCTTGCAATTGCATCAGCACATGTCAGTTAAATGGCTCTGAGCACTATGGGACTCAACTGCTGAGGTCATAAGTCCCCTAGAACTTAGAACTACTTAGACCTAACTAACCTAAGAACAACACACACATCCATGCCCGAGGCAGGATTCGAACCTGCGACCGTAGCGGTCGCGCGGTTCCAGACTGTAGCGCCTAAAACGGCTCGGCCACTCCGGCCGGTCACATGTCAGCAAGTTGACACTGGAAACTCCACTGTGTTTCAACAAAAGAAGCAAATTTTATGATAGTAACAAGAAAACTGTAGTTTTAATCAAAATTCTCCACTCACGATGCTTCTCTGAGAGTTACAAATGGTTAAAAAGCCAGGAGAAAATAAATCGCTGCTTTTGTTGCATTTTCATCAGCATTCTTGCCAGATACTAACCGAAGCAGAGATAACAGCAGATCTTTTTGAATGGTCGCCATACAGGTATGGGCGAGGAGACGCTTCACTTAATATTTACTAAAATTGTGACAATAGGCTTCCCCTTCCACGCTGGACATTTCTCCTACAGAGCCTGCCTGCAATCCCCACCACTGCCGCTTTCCCAACGCATGCCCTGTCATTTACGCATCTACTAGCCATGTTATTCTGCACGCACTCCTGTTTGCAAGATGTAGAGCCAGAGTCAAATGGGACACTGACTGGAACTCTGTGCTATCAGTGACGAGCCTCGCTTCTGTCTGTGGCAGTCACATCAACGCCAATGAATCGGTAAACGACTTTCAAAGGAAGCAGTGATTCTTGAAAGCTGTACCTCTCCAGTTCCTGTGTGATGTTGTGGAAAGGCGTTGGATACGATAGCAAAAAATGGTGTGGTATTGTTAAAGGAAGACTTACCAATACGAGCCATGAATGGTAAACTTTTTAGTTATAACATTCATGATCAGAAAACCAAATCGCATCTTTCAGCGCAAGAATCCAAAATCTCATACTACAGTTCACACCACAAACGCCTTGAGTAATATATAGATTCTTGACTTGCCTACCCAGTCATCCATACAGCATGTATGGGATGTGACGAAAAGACGTATAGTTTCAACGAGCGTCCAGCCAGCAACGAATACAATAGTGTATTCATGACGATAGAGGTTATACATACTGATGGTGACGGTGGGCATCAGTTCTGAATGAAGCGGAAGTTTTATCTTTTAATATCTGTTATGTGACAATCACCTCCATAAACATCCTACTATTGCTTCTTAGTGTCATACTTTCCTTTTCTGAAAGTGTGCAAGTAAAAGAGGGCAAAGATATTTTTTGTGGGCAGTAGGAACGAGAGAAAGTGAAAAGTTATCCGATACGTTAAGAAAAGGGTAAGCCAGGTTCTTTCGTTAAGTAGCAAGTGAAAGGTGGCTACACTGAGCCACTGCGCCAAAGAGTATTATTAAGCCGCCTCCACGGTGCCTGTTAAGAACTCGTAGAAGTCAGTGCTTGGAGAGAGCTCGTGGTAGTCTGTGCTGAGATGTTGTAGCAGAGAGTGTTTGTTGAGATGTGCTATTAGGCAGTGTTTGCTGAGATGTGATATTGGAGAGTTCTGGTTGAGATATAATGTAAGGATTAGAATGATTTTCATCAATATAAATGAGGTAATTAACTCCGTTTGTTTTAATTTCAGTATCCTAAATAATGCGTCATTACAGGTTCAGTCAACAAAGCATCTGGCGTGTGTTCTTGTATTAGAGTGTAATTCTGCTTTCCTTACGCAATTATCGTATTTCTAATTTTCTTTTATCACTTCAGTAAAATTGGTATAAAAAAATTCTTGTCTTGTTGAAGAAGAACCGTGCCAGATGTGCGTTGAGTCATACTTCCACATACAGAACAGTTATACTTGTGCTTTGGTTTTGTAGGTTTTATAGTTGCTGGGGACTTAATTAATTTACTGTGTTTACGAAAATTTTCATTTCATTCTTTGTTGTTGTTCTTTGCAGTCAGATAGCGTAATAATTCTAGTCAGGGCCAACCGATTACGAGACACAGCGTAATCGGACATACAGCTACGAAAAACTAAAAATATTTTCAATCTTATATTTAATTAAGCCCCCATGCACGTGGCGACCGCTGCTTCGGATCGTCCCTTGGATTCTTCTGATTGTAAAAATAGTAGACAGTAGTATTGTTGTAGTAATTTGTAATTTAGTAATTGTAGTCTATTTTGCATGTGTAGATTTGGTAATTGTCATTCTTCTAATGGTATTTTCTAAAATTTAAATTTGTTGTCTTGTCTATGGGTTTGACAATTTAGTGCAATTATTTCAATTGTTCGTTAATCGTGTTTGAGGGAAACATCTCGGGTATATGGTATTGTTGGAGGTAAAGAGTCATTGTGTGTAATTTTCATGTAGTGACGAGTTTGGTATACTTTGTAAATGATTACGCGATCAATGAAAAATGCAAAAATGATGGATAGTGAGAATGACGAAATTGTTGACATGGCGAACTCGCCAACACAGGACAACAGTATCATGAATAAGGAAGTGGAAAACAATTTAATCAGTCGAGAAAATAGTCCGGAACCATTTCAAAATTTTTCTCAATCAGGAAATTCACAGAATACGAGATTAACGATAGAAGATTCTGGAATAGTATCGAACACAGATAGCTTTACAGCTATGACGAAGGAAACTGGTTTTGCGGGAAATGTTAGGGGCGAAAAGAACTTCGAACAAGTTAATATGGAGCAGTTGATGAGTGTAATATTAAATTTTCGATCTGAATTTAAAACAGAGATAGGAACAATGGGATCACAAATAGGAACAATTAAAACAGAGATGGGAACTTTGGGAGCTGAATTAAAAACTGATATGGAACAATGGAAGCACAGTTTCGATCTGAATTAAAAACACAGATGGAAACAATGGAAACACGGTTAGACTCACGAATAGGGACATGTTTCAAAAATATGAAAGATGAGTTAAAGAAAGAAATCAGAGAAGAAGTACAACCGATTTTGAATTCTCACAATAATAGATTAATTGCAGTAGAGATTAGACAAAGGGAACAGGATAGAGAACAGGAAGAAAGAGATCGCCTGATAGTACAAAAATTTTCAGAGTTAAATTTACAATGTGCACACGATAAGAAAGAAATATTTGAGAGAATCGAGGAATCCGTACCAAATGACAGAATAAATAATCTAACACAACAATATGAACAGTTAACTACCAAATGTGTCAACACTGAAACCCGAGTCGCGACACTTACGGAAGACGTAAATAAACAGAAAGAAAAAATAGGTGATTTAGCGGAAAGAGTTGAGGAGATATCAGATAAATTGACAAATCTTAGTTTACGTGGGGACAGAGATTCGGATGATACAGCTCCATTACCATTCGCAGAAACCGAAGAGTACCAGAACATAAATAAACATGTTGAAAATCAGGGAAAATTTAATGAACGCGTTAAAAGGGAAGTTGAGGCATTACGAAAGCAAGTCAAACAGATTGAAGGCGAAATCGTAGGAAAAGACGGCAAAAGAAATTTAGAATCACAGATACCAGAGGGGTTTGAAGAAAATAATTTGTTTCATTTACGGGATGCGACAAGAGAGCGCCAGGCGCGCGAACTTGACAATAATCGTCATTGGGACTGGGACAGACGCGGTAGGTCTTTGTCGCCACGAGGCGAAAACTTTGACTAAAAACACTTTTTAACTGTTCGGAAATTTAAGATCTTCCGCAATTCTAAGAATGACATACATCCATGTGCATGGTTAGATCAATTTATGTACGCACTTCCGCCAAATTTGCCACTAAGTCACAAACTTGAAATTATGTGCAGCTATTAAAGTCCTCAGGGGATTCACTACTCTAAGTGAATATGTGCCGTAGCGAGCATAGGGCCCCGAGCTGTAGTGGTGCTATTTCTCTTTTAGTTTTCTGCACTGCTGCCTACTCTTTTACTATTCTTTGCATTGTCAAACCAACTCTTCGACTATCAATCTATCTAGTGAGTAAGTAAATAATAACCTGATATGACTAATTGCACCAAAAAGTGATTTCGGAAATTACCGTTTGGACTTACTGTATGTTCAGCAGCATTCATTCGTAGCTTAAATGAAATTTTACCTGTTTACCTTCGTGACAACATTACTTCATATGTTGACGATGTTCTTATTGCTAAACGTTCTTGGAGTGAGCACAACAAAATTTTGGATTCATTATTACGTATTTTTGCCAGAGTTGGCATTACTGTGAACTTGGAAAAATCTGAATTTGGTCGTTCTCAGGTGAAATTTCTCGGTCACATTATTGCTACAGAAGTATTCTTCCTGATCCAGAGAAACTAGATGCTATTCAGTTCGCAATGACATTCTTTTTAAACGAAAATCGCTCGACAACTCTGTTTGGTTAGTTTGTATTCCTGATGAGTGGGTTAATAAGCTGATTTGGTATACGCATTTCAGTTATGCACACTTTGGTCCCAGAAAATGCTTTCACAAATTACGAGAAAATTGCTACTCCAGTAATATGGAAAGACGTATTCGATCTGTTCTGGCCAAATGCAAATTATGTCAAAAGGCTAAGCCGCCAACAGTTTCTCACAGAGCACCGTTGTTTCCTATCATTCCAGCGAAATTAAAGGAGATGGCTGCAGTCGATTTGTTCGGTCCAGTGGTTCGTTCTACTAATGGTTTTGCGTACATTTTCGTAGCAGTGGAGTTGACGTCAAAATATGTGTGTTTTACACCTTTACGCAAAGCAACAGCTCGTTCAGTATCTAACGCTTTCATCAAAAATTTTCTTAAAGAAGTGGGTCATGTTGATAAGGTTATATCAGATAACGGATCACAGTTTCGTTCTAAAATTTGGCTTCGTACTCTACAGCGTCGTAAAATTAAACCAATCTTCATTTCACTTTTTCACCCTCAATCTAACGCTATAGAGAGATGGATGAAGGAAATCAATAAATTGTGTCGTCTTTATTGTCATCAGAATCACAGAACGTGGGATCAGTATCTTCATATTTTTTCAAAACATTCTGAATGAACTCCCTAATGATTCAACTTCTTTACCGCCTATATTGATATTAAAAAACAAAGCACCGACAAATCGCATTTCTGAAATAGTTCCTTTTCCGCCTTCACGGAAACTGCGGCATTGTGAAGTTGTCAACCTGGCTCTACGAAATATTGCATCTGCGGCTGCTAGAAGAGAGAGATCAGCTAAACGTCCTGGTCGTTTAAAAATCTTGTCAGTTGGTCAGAAGGTGTTAATTAAGTCCCACCGTTTGTCTCACAAAGGAAAAGGCTTGTGTCGCAAATTTTTTCTGCTTTATAACGGTCCATATAGAATTCGCAAAATTATTCATGATAACACTGTCGAAGTAGAAACTATTAAATCACGACGCTCTAAGGGAATACATCATATATCAAACGTTAAAATTTTTGTGGAATGACATACTTTAGAGAAACCAACAGCTACATGTAAACATGCAGAGAATACAAGGATACCGCGCCGTGTTTTGGAGGCGGCACATACTCAAAGCAACAGTCAAGTCTGCGCGCCGCACAAAGCAGTCGTTGACCGCAAACAATTGCTTCCTACGTCACGCGCCTACAGCTGATCGAGCGCTCAGTGCGAATGCACTGACAGCCGTAAACAAATACACAGTCTAATTTCTCCGACTAAATTCAGTATAAAGCTATAGTGACTTGATGAATTATGTTATTAACATTCAGTATTTTTCAGGATACGGTTCTATAAAATATTTAAGAACTTCAGGTAAATTCTGTGTGTCTCCGACGTTAAGAGGACTTACTATCGAGAAATTTTCAGGAAGAATGTAATTTCGAAGAAGAAACTAATAAACTAAAAAAGGTAACTGTTAATTGAGTTCATTTTTCAGGTAACATATTTCCACTTAGGTACGTACTTTAGACGTAATTTGCTGCTCGCGATTACGTGATTCATACTTTGTGCTAATTTCATGTTCTATGAATTTACTTGTGAAGCGACGTGCTTGTGTACGTTAACTGATTTTGACAATGATTATTAATGAACTGGGTTGTAACTTGTATATATTATGCATCGCTTGGCTGCACTGCTTTTTCACTGATGTCATATTTTTTTTTTAATTATGTGCCTGCTGTGCTTATTTATTTAAATTATAATTGTAACCTGATTTATTGTGCTGATGTGTTTAGATATGTAAGTTATACTTTGTGATTTATCTGCTTGCGCCTCCATGTTTACTTATTAAGATTACATATGAACATTTATTTGCTTATGCTGATATGATGCTAATGACCTGTTGATTATGTTAGATAACATGTTTACTGCTTGCGTATGGATTGCATATTTATACATATCTGTTGTTGTCATAACTACTCTTTAATTTGGTGTATAGAAATGCTGATATACTGTGTACAAACAGAGAGTTTAGGTCACACTATTGGATTAATTATAGATTGTTCGCTTGGCAGAGCCTCGTTGTAAGGATTGTGCTGCATCCACTTGTTGACATTCTGTTCTCTACTGGTATATTTACTCGCTATTGCTTGTTTTGCTTACGCTCAGTGCCTTATATTTTAAGATAAGAAAATGAACTGCTATAATTCGACGAACGACATTGGTACAGAGAACTTCGTTGATGTCACATGAGCTGAGGTTTTATGGAAGCTGTATAACTTTATGCTAATAGGGAGGAAGCTAACGACATGACATACCATTACTAGGTTTAGACCATTAACAGTTATTACACTGCATTTGTCGTGAGCAATTGAAATAGGAAGTGACACTTGATACAAGAAATACTCCACATGTTTGCTTCTGCCATAATTCTTGAAGTGGTGTACACACTGTGAAATATTGTGATCATTCACGGTTATTCGAACTAAGTCTGTTAGAGATCATGTATGCATTTCTTTGTTTATAATTCATAATGAGTAGAAGATTTGGCTCAGATGGATTACACAGAGGTTGTGTGTTGGCAATGTGTCTTCGGATTTTATGGGATGATGAGGTTTGCATTAGGATTTTATCTGTACTTGTTCGAGGAGACTGACTAGAGGAAAGAGTTGTGTTGGAAGTGAGATGATATTGGTAATAAGGTTTATATGTATCGACGCATTGAAGAGGTATTATTGAGGTACTATTGAGATTGTGTGAAGTTGATGATTATTGGAGTTTTGGTGGATAAGAGGTAAAGTAAGTGAGATGCACATTTTTTTTTGTTGGTCTTATGGAACAAGGAGGATGAAGATAGCAGACTAGAACACTAAAGTAGAAGGAAGATAGTCTATACACACACTTTGTTAAATCACTAAGCGGTATATACTTTTTTTGAAGAGAGGAAGTATTTGCATATCTTGGCACACTGACAGTTGTACAACAACAGTACATTTGATCTGGCTTGGCAAACATTGGTCTTGACATGATGACTATGACGTTGACCTAACTATTATTGACTGTTATACATTGCTGCCACTACTACTTGATACACATGATGAACATCAGATTTTGACAGAATTACATTTACACAGTTAACACCATTCAATTACACAGTAGTACTTAATGTGGATGAAAGATGAATGAGTGTGTTTTGTGTGTTTTCCTTTCCTAATCCTACCCACCTATCTCGTAAATATTATTTTATTTGTTTGTAGTGGCTTGCACTGACACCCATAAATATTATAGGTTTACTGATATTTGAGTATTTGTAATAGTTAATATGAAAATTATCTGACATCATTTGTGTGTTTGTTATGATTTGTATGTTTAGTGTAAAAGCATTTGTATGTGCATTCAAACTATTGTTCATGCCTGAACTGTCTGATTAGTGATGGTAAATATTATGAACTGTTACCTGCACTTTTCAACATGATGTGTGACACTTAGAAATGTTTAATTTCTGCTGATGAACTGTGTGATCAGTGATAGTGAACATTATGGACTGTTACTTGTACTTTTTCTACATGATTGGTGACACTTAGGAATGATTAATTTCTGCTGATGAACAGTGTGATTAGTGATAGTGAATATCATGGAGCGCTCTCTGGCCCTACTCAACGTTGCTGGGTGCCACTGATGGACTGCTTCTACTGAACTAATGTGACTTGTTGCTGTGTGTACCTCTTCAACTATACTGGGTGCCACAGATGGAACTGCTTCTACTGAAATGATGTCACTTGTTGGTGTCTGCACCTGCTCAACATTGTTGGGTGCAACTGGTGGACTGCTTCTACTGAAATGATGTCACTTGTTGGTGTCTGCACCTGCTCAACATTGCTGGGTGCAACTGATGGACTGCTTCTACTGAAATGATGTCACTTGTTGGTGTCTGCACCTGCTCAACATTGCTGGGTGCAACTGATGGACTGCTTCTACTGAAATGATGTCACTTGTTGGTGTCTGTACCTGCTCAACATTACTGGGTGCCAAAGATGGAACTGCTTCTACTGAACTAATGTGACTTGTTGCTGGGTGTACCTGCTCAACTTTACTGGGTGCCACTGATGGACTGCTTCTACTGAAAAGATGTCACCTGTTGGTGTCTTTTTTTGTATAAACTAATCATTGAAAGCATTTTATGTGAACATTTGTATAAACTGATTTTTTGTGTATTGTGTGAACTCTTATGTAAAGTCACATGTATGAAAAGAAGTTGTATTGCTTAGTGTATTTCATATATTAGGTTATTGAAAGGTCAGTGCAAAGCCAAAATTTTAACTAATTATGTGATATTTAGGTATTAATATTATCTTTTATTTTTGTCTGTATTTTTCTGGACGAATTTGGTGGTATTTTCACCACCAATGCTGGCAAAAATACCATCAAATTCTGGCCTGTGGAGGAGGGGCATATGAAAGGTGGCTACACTGAGCCACTGCGCCAAAGAGTATTATTAAGCCGCCTCCACAGTGCCTGTTAAGAACTCGTAGTAGTCAGTGCCTGTTAAGAACTCGTAGAAGTCAGTGCTTGGAGAGAGCTCGTGGTAGTCTGTGCTGAGATGTTGTAGCAGAGAGTGTTTGTTGAGATGTGCTATTAGGCAGTGTTTGCTGAGATGTGATATTGGAGAGTTCTGGTTGAGATATAATGTAAGGATTAGAATGATTTTCATCAATATAAATGAGGTAATTAACTCCGTTTGTTTTAATTTCAGTATCCTAAATAATGCGTCATTACAGGTTCAGTCAACAAAGCATCTGGCGTGTGTTCTTGTATTAGAGTGTAATTCTGCTTTCCTTACGCAATTATCGTATTTCTAATTTTCTTTTATCACTTCAGTAAAATTGGTATAAAAAAATTCTTGTCTTGTTGAAGAAGAACCGTGCCAGATGTGCGTTGAGTCATACTTCCACATACAGAACAGTTATACTTGTGCTTTGGTTTTGTAGGTTTTATAGTTGCTGGGGACTTAATTAATTTACTGTGTTTACGAAAATTTTCATTTCATTCTTTGTTGTAGTTCTTTGCAGTCAGATAGCGTAATAATTCTAGTCAGGGCCAACCGATTACGAGACACAGCGTAATCGGACATACAGCTACGAAAAACTAAAAATATTTTCAATCTTATATTTAATTAAGCCCCCATGCACAAGAACGGACAACAGCACTTACCAAACGAATTTTTATTAACGGTAACATGACTCAGAAATGACTGTCTGTGCACCCAACACAGACTTGGGTCTTCTGAAATTTAAACACACACTTAGGTCTTCCGAAATTGTTTCATTTATGAAGGTAGTACTACATTTATTACTTTTAATCGTCAGATGAATACCGAAATAACATAAAGAGGTTTGAAAAACACACCGACAATGCGTATTATGTTGTCCAGGACGGCAAAATGGTTTTTTTCTGGAAAGAACTTCTGTCGAGAAATGCGCTCCGCTAAGTAAAAGTTACAGAACGGTGGCATCAGTTTCCTAGGATTTTGTTTGGTGTACTGATTAGTTGTGTAAGCAGCACCTGAGAGACTTTGAATTGGATCTGATTCTGAGTCTGCACTGGCCGGCTGGTAGAATCGTGCATTACTCAGATTTGTAGAGCATTTGCCTGTGAAAGCGGGGCAGTGCTGGGCTGCATGGTAACGTCAGGACAGGTACATGTATACTGGTCGTCAAGCTCGACCAAGTCTGATCATCATAAAGGAGGAACGCAGTATTGTGCAGCGAGCACATCGCAACACATTCTTATCAGTGCCTAACATCCGAGAACAAGTAACAAACACCAGTATTCAGTGCCATCCCTCACCAATCTGAGGAAGCTTGAGCAAGTATTCTCAGACTTCTATTCCCCATTGTACCGCAACTGTGCACTTTCAGGCAGGGATTCCCTCTGCAAAAATGAACAGTCTGTCACCGCGCGCAACTTTTTAAGCTCTACTGTCTTTTTTTTATATAAACGTTATATACTGGCATAAGTGATCGAGGACCAGAAAATCAAAATACTTCAACAGAGGAAAGGTGGCTGTACCTGACGAGATGAGGATATATGTATGACTACCTTTAGATTATGCAGAGAAAATTCTTCCCCTTCCGGTAGTAGTTTATCGTACGTAGTTGGGGTAATGAAACGTACCAAGTGTTTCGAAAAAGGCTCAGTTTGTTCCCGTTTTCAAGGAGGAGCTTCACACATAAGAGGTGCGAAAATAAAATTATGAAACTGATGTAAAAAAAAAGTTGCTTACCGTTTTAGTCAAGTTTAGTGTTGTCTCCTTCAAAGAAGTTCCTTTCTGATTGCACACACTTTTTCCAGCGCGTCTGCCATTCATGGTAACATTTCTGGAACTCATCTTCTGTAATATCTTCCAAGACTCTCGTCACAACTTTCTGGACATCTTATGTTGTTTGAAAATGGTGTCCCTTGACCGCCGTTTTGACTTTTTGAAACATAAAAAGTATCATGGAGCGATAACTGGTGAATAAGGTGAGTGTGGTAGTACTGAAATTTGTCCTGAGGTTAAAAATTGCTGTACAGACAGAGCAGTATGGGATGACGCATTACCGTGAAGCAGAATTCAATTATCAGCAATGTTGGTACAGACACGAAGAACTCTTTTCGAAGTCCTTCTAAAATTTCTTTGTAGTAATATTGGTTAACTGTTTGTCCAGGAGGTACCCACTCTTTATGAACAATTCCCTTGGAATCAAAGAAGCACACAAGCATGCATTTCACTCTTGTCTTTGACATGCGAGCTTTTTTTGGCCTGGGTGACCCCTTTGAGCACCATTGCGAACTTTGGCGTTTTGTCTCTGGATCGTGCTGAAAAAAACAACTTTCACCACCAGTGATAACACGACTCAACAATGCTGGATTGATTTCCGTTTGCTCTAACAGATCGGCTGCCACATTTTTCTATGTTTCCCGCTGTTGTAGTGTGAGATTTTTGGGGACCATTTTTGCACAGATCTTTCTCATACCGAGATCTTCAGCTATTACTAGACAAACCGTTTCTCGATTGATGTTCAGTTCTTCTGCAATCATTTTCACGGATAATCTTCTATCAAATCGTACGAGTTCACGCACCCTGGCCAACTTGACATCCGTCCGTGAGTTTGACGATCGTCCAGTGCAGTCTTCAGCTTCTACATTCGTTCTGCCTTCACTAAACATTTTATGCCAATGAAAAACTTGAGCTCTTGACATAACCTCCTCTCCAAAAGCCTTCTGAAGCTTACTGTAAGTTGTCGTCGCATTTTCACCCAATTTAACGCAAAAACAAATGGCATACCGTTGCGCAATATTACGCAGTACCATTTCCGTGACGAGAGACAGAAACACATGTCAACTTCTTAAAGCACAACTCACGACTGAGCAGTTGCATCGATGTGCCGCTTGGACTAGAAGCAGCTTATAGACCAAGGTCAAAGATATTGTGCCTACGCAAGCCTGCAGGGTTGCCACATTTTGCATTACTTTATTGTCGCACCTCGTTTGCATGTAGTTATAGGCCCATGTCGTTGACTTCAGTCTGTTGAACAACTTTGAAATACGTTTTATGATGGCTTATCATGACTTTTTTGGAGAAAGTACTTCTCTAAAGGATTCAAAATGGATTCCGCAAGAAGTGCGCTCTTTTGGCGGCATTAAATCCAGTGGGACTATTAGATAAGGGAACCCAAGTTCTTGCCGTGTTTGATAGACTTCGAAAGTGCGGAAAACAGAAAAAGTTACGAGCTTACTGCCAGCTTTGTTATTACTTTCGCTGGCCATCGGCGCTCAGTTCGAAGCGGGACTCATCACTGAAGAATGGCTGTTCTTAATGTTTGTAATAAATTTACGGAGATAATCGGCTTTGAAGTTTTCCCAGCGGCGTATATACTGCAGTTGAAGAGGTTGGAATATATGGCTCTGAGCACTATGAGACTTAACTTTGACCGAGCGAGGTGGCGCAGTAGTTAGCACACTGGACTCGCTTTCGGGAGGACGACGGTTCAATCCCGTCTCCAGCCATCCTGATTTAGGTTTTCCGTGATTTCCCTAAATCGTTTCAGGCAAATGCCGGGATGGTTCCTTTGAAAGGGCACGGCCGATTTCCTTCCCAATCCTTCCCTAACCCGAGCTTGCGCTCCGTCGCTAATGACCTCGTTGTCGACGGGACGTTAAACACTAACAACCACCACCACCACTTAACTTTGAAGGTCATCAGTCCCCTAAAACTTAGAACTAATTAAACCTAACTAACCTAAGGACATCACACAGATCCATGCCCGCGGCAGGATTCGAACCTGCGACCGTAGCGGTCGCGCGGTTCCAGACTATAGCGCCTAGAACCGCTCGGCCACCCCGGTCAGCTCATCACTGAAGGCAATTCTACTCCAGTCAATGAGATTCCAGGCCGAAGACGTGTGTGAAGTCGCCCCGGACAGCGGTGGGATACCAGGCTGACGGCTGCCTGCCGTATGGCCCGAGAACTCTAATCCGTTCATCATAAGAATAAAGCTAATGTAAACACTGCACTATGTATTCTTCCGCGTTTGCTGGAACCTCATTTGATTTCCGTTTCACGTGAGACTGCAGCCAAGCAGTCTCGAGTACTGTCAAGTACGATAATAAGTGTACATTTTGTGCTGTACGTTACGCGCACATCGACTTAGCAACAATACTGGACAACAGCTTTACCGGCGAATTTAACGTGGACATCACTGGCCGGTCAGCTGGTTCCGCTAGCCTGCAGTGACGTGGCCAGCTACAGCTCACACGTAAAACCAGACGAACAAAGAAACAATGTCATTTTTAAGGAGAATGAAATAATACACTGCAAATCCCCCACAATACGGTCCTTAGACGACTAGACGAAAACCGCAACACGTTATCGTTTTTAGCTAATGTACTACTGTAATTAAAAACAAGAATGACGAAAATTCCTGTCTTAACCACAGGATAATTTTTCTGCGTAAGCTGTGTGTAACGTAAGAGAGTACTGAAGGATTTCACCGTATAGTTAAATATTAAAGCCACTGAAGGTATCACAGTCAGTCATCTGGTAATGTCTTAGCTTCTTCCTTATCCGAATCCGAGGAATACGATTCAGTTCTGGAAGTGTCACCTGCTGCGTTGATAACGAGCCTGTCAACAACAGAATCCACGCAGCCAACCAGGCGCAGCATTTTCTATTCTTCTTTTGTGACGAGCCGTTCTACATCTCGCCAGCATTCGGCAGCGACGTGTGAAAAAGCTGCATGCGTTTGTTCCAGTACGTCTGGCAGCTTAACAGTCTTGTTACTTCTCGGGCCAAATCCCGCAGCTTGCCGCCAGATCAGTTCTGTTGGGTTCATATTGTAATGGTACAGTAGCAAACGTGCTCGATACTGCGAAAATGATTGTTTTTCATGTTTCTACGATACTTATCTACCTCTGTGGTATAAAACGATGGACATAGTTCAAATAAAGAGGATATGGTTTTTCATTTTTGCCTTAAAAATTGAACTGTTATGTTTTCTTAATTTTAACAACTTTTATGAACAGTCTTTCATAAAACATCGATAATTAAGAATTTGCTTTTGAAATATGTAATTAGAAAAAAGAAGGCGTGCATTATTCATAGAAAATGGTGATGAATTTTTGTAGTTACGAGACGTATGTATTTCAAATTTAATGAGAAAAAAAAACTGATACTGGGGAGATTTGATTCAACGCACGTATAACCGCATTTGGTTCAGATTCGTTCACGCTACTGACTCGTTGAAGGTAGAATACCTCTTCACTGCCGGCCGGTGTAGCCGAGCGATTCTAGGCGCTTCGGTCTGGAATTGCGCGATCGCTACGGTCGCAGGTTTGAATCCTGCATCGGGCATGGATGTGTGTGATGTCTTTAGGTTGGTTAGGTTTAAGTAGTTATAAGTTCTAGGGGGCTGATGACCTCAAAAGTTAAGTCCCATAGTGCTCAGAACCATATTTTTCAACCTCTTCAACTGCAGTATATACGCCGCTGGGAAAACTTCAAAGCCGATTATCTCCGTAAATTTATTATAAACATTAAGAACAGCCTATTTATCAGCACTTCTAACCGTGTTCCACGCGTGTGTTTCACTACTGGACAAAAGCAGCCTCAGCCATTTCTGTACTGCGAATTAACAGCGCGACAATCAGAGCACAACGCTGCAGAAGCTGTGACTGTACACGATTTTTGAAATAAAAACCACGGACCTAAAACGTGATTAAGAAAATGTTGATGGCTGTTAATACACTTGAATATCTTAAAGTTTCATTTAACGCAAGTTAGCAAAGATATCTAAAACATAAGTAGGACCTACCTCCAAAACTGTAACAACACCAGTGTACGTGTGCTACAGCTTCTGACCAATCATTACGTTTGTGTTTGTTTGCATCAGGTTTATTCTTATGATGAAGGGATAATAGGAGTGAAGTTTGGCGTGCCATTTCTTTTCCTAGCAGAACCTCTTTGGTTGTCATCCGCGACATCCGTACAGCACAGCGGTACGTCGACGATATTCTGCGTCCCGGCTTGTTGCCCTTCGTGGCAGGCCGTCCTGGGCTTACATTTTAGTAAGATAATACCCGCCCGCGCATAGCGAGAGTTCCTTCTGCTTGTCTTCGTGCTTGCCAAACCCCACACTGGCCTGCAAGGTCGCCGGATCTCTCCCCGATTGAGAACGTTTGGAGCATTACGTGCAGGGTTCTCCAACAGTCTCGGGGTTTTGACGATCTAACGCGCCAATTGGACGGAACTTGACACGATATCCCTCAGGATGACATAAAAGAACTTTATCAATCAGCGCCAAATCCAATAATGCTTGCATAAGGGATGGAGGTGGACCAACGCGTTACTGACTTGCTTGGTTTATGGCGCCCTTTCTCTTCAATAAATCATCCAATTTTTCTAAAATTGTAATCATTTGTTTGGCTATACATGTACACCACATCTACCTATTTCTGTCCCATTCCTATAATTTCTTCTCGTAGCGTACACCTTTATTTTATCTTAGATTGTATTTTCGGTAAAAAGAGCGTGCGAGTAAGCGCATGTTTCAGTGTACACAGATTCGGCATACTGCCTTAGGGACCCACAGTGGGCGCCATGTAATGCTTCTTATCCATTTCTGCCTCACGTAGCACAGGTGGTATCATTAACGGTTCCGGATTATTACCAAGTCATCATCTGACGAACTGTGTAACTTCAGTTCCAACAGTCAAGGCACAGACACGTTTACATTGTGAATGCATGTATGCAAGTACATTTACTTGTGTACAGAAGCAAGTCTCATTTGTAATTCAATTTCCTACAGTTTTGCTATCTCCTGTTTTGTTTCTTCTTAAACATTTCATCCGATGATTATTTGGTAACTACTAGAAACCGGTAATGATACGCTCGCATGATTTGAGGTTGAAATATATTAATAAAATGTGCAGGTTTTCGTATTCTCTGGTAAATAAAACTGCCTAATGATCACGATATAAGATGAACATCAACAAAAGCAAAACGAGGATTATGGAATGTAGTCGAATTAAGTCGGGTGATGCTGAGGAAATTAGATTAGGAAAATGGTTCAAATGGCTCTGAGCACTATGGGACTCAACTGCTGTGGTTATAAGTCCCCTAGAACTTAGAACTACTTAAACCTAACTAACCTAAGGACAGCACACAACACCCAGCCATCACGAGGCAGAGAAAATCCCTGACCCCGCCGGGAATCGAACCCGGGAACCCGGGCGTGGGAAGCGAGAACGCTACCGCACGACCACGAGATGCGGGCTATTAGATTAGGAAATGAGACACTTAAAGTAGTAAAGGAGTTTTGCTATTTGGGGAGCAAAATAACTGATGATGGTCGAAGTAGAGAGGATATAAAATGTAGACTGGCAATGGCAAGGAAAGCGTTTCTGAAGAAGAGAAATTTGTTAACATCGAGTATGGAGTTAAGAGTCAGGAAGTCGTTTCTGAAAGTATTTGTATGGAGTGTAGCCATGTATGGAAGTGAAACATGGACGATAAATAGTTTGGACGAGAAGAGAACAGAAGCTTTCGAAATGTGGTGCTACAGAAGAATGCTGAAGATTAGATGGGTAGATCACATAACTAATGATGAGGTATTGAATAGAATTGGGGAGAAGAGGAGTTTGTGGCACAACTTGACTGTAAGAAGGGGTCGGTTGGTAGGACATGTTCTGAGGCATCAAGGGATCACCAATTTAGTATTGGAGGGCAGCGTGGAGGGTAAACATCGTAGAGGGAGACCAAGAGGTGCATACACTGATTCAGAAGGATATAGGCTGCAGTACGTACTGGGAGATGAAGCAGCTTGCGCAGGATAGAGTAGCATGGAGAGCTGCATCAAACCAGTCTCAGGACTGAAGACCACAGCCGGCCGTGGTGGCCGAGCGGTTCTAGGCGCTTCAGTCCGGAACCGCGAGACCGCTACGGTCGCAGGTTCGAATCCTGCCTCGGGCATGGATGTGGGTGATGTCCTTAGGTTAGTTAGGTTTAAGTAATTCTAAGAGACTGATGACCCCAGATGTTAAGTCCCATAGTGCTGAGAGCCATTTGAACCATTTGAAGACCACAACAACAACGATCACAAATTTGCCCTTTGTGCAACATTGATTACGCTTACGATACGTCGAATTCTATTCTCAAGAGAAGGCTTTGTAACTACTATTGTATCTCTTGCAATGCTATAAATAAGAGAGGGTTGCAAGTAAAAAACATAATTTTAAAATATCTGAGAATAATACGGAAACTAGCTTTTACTGTAATAGAAGCAAAGGAACAGCAGGGTAATTTATGAAACAATATATAAATTCAATCATTTTTTGTTAGTGCTCTAAAACCGTTTTCGAATACGATAGCGACAAAGACAGTTACAGAAATACACACAGAAGTATCAAGAGGCATATTCGTCTGTGGGCAGTGTTGACATTATCTTCGCCAGTCTCTCGCGTGCTTCAGACTATTGAGTATCACTGTTGTCACTGTTCGCTATTGTTATGATGTTGAGCATGAGTTCAAAACAAGACGAAAGAGTGTTATCACACGAGTGCATCGAAATGTATATGCAATTACTTGCACTGTGGGATGTTAGGGAAGATGAGCATAAAAACAGAAATACCAAGAATGAATCGTGTGAGCTGCTGCTCAGAAAATACTGGAAAATGTCACGAAGGACTATTTTTTTAACTAACCCAATGCACGTAATGACACGTTTCCATAATTTTGAATCAAATACTTTAAGGTGAAACTGCACTTGTAAATTTAAAGTCTTCGAAAGGATTGCTAATGGTAATGTATTGTAGTGTAATAGGTAAACACTGACTTTGTGGAATTACGTCTTTGAATGTAGTATTTTGTTTTTTGATCGTGGGGATTTTAGGGTGCACAGAAATTTGCCCGAGGTAGCTTGGGGGAGGGGGGGAAGGGAGGAGGTAGGTGGAATGCAAGACTCTAATACTTCTACTATTCATGTAAATGAGTTCGTCAGTTCTGGAACGTATCATGTCCAAAGAACTAAATTTTATAGGTCGAAACCGCACTCAGAACAACAAACAAACGACTATACAGCTGTTGCTAAAGCCATAGTATTGTCTCAACGAGGTCAGCAACGTGATGTTACCTTTTCTAAACAAGAGGTTTAGCGGAGTCATGGAAAATCACTCCTAGAAGCGTATAAGTACTTCGCAATGAATAAAAATGTCATACCCCTGTGACAGATTCTGTCGCAGGAGATGTTTATTTTATTATAATGCTCTGCAATTTTTATTTATTCATTCTGAAAACACATGTAACGTCAAAAGGTTTAAGTCTTTTTTTTTCTTTGAGGGGAGGGAGGGGGGGCTCGAGAGCAGGTTGCACATCTTCCGCATTAAACGAGATTCAGGAACATCGCTAAACGTTCTACTCCGAGCCTTTCCCACGTTAACCCAATCGTGAGGATTGGCAGGAAGTGAATATTAGCACGCCACTGGTGCACCCTTTCTGTGTACGAAAGAAACTCCAAAAGAGAAACATAGTCCCTGAAATGGTTAGTGGAATTCCCTTGTGTTAAATAACGTCGAAAGTTCGCATTAACTCTGATTAATAACAAGCAATACACATGATGGGCTCAGTGATGGAACTGTTCGAACAACACGAAGTGCTGCGTCTTTTTTCTGAGCCAGTATTTTTTGCTGCATAATATGAACATTAAACGCAGTACGTAACCAAATGAACTTATCCGTTGTAAATTATAAGTGTGAGTTTATTTCAAGTGTCCAGTGAAATAAAATGTGACAGTTACTTCAATTACAATGTATCATGTCATAGAAGATAAAACCTCAGTCCTCTGATTTTCGTAAGATTGCAAGTATTTCTGCGCTTCAGTTCAGGGTACGACACGAGTCAGCCCGTATAGCGAGAGTGGCCACACGATGTCAAATGATATTCACTTTCTCGCTAAATATCTTTGGGACAGGCAGAGTTAGTGATCAGAAAGACACATATTCTTTCTGAAACTGGTAGAAATAACTACTAAAAATAAACCACAAACCACAGATACCCTTCTTTTTCTCACGTTACTCTCGAGCCAACAGTATCAACAATATTTTAAAAAAAACCTTCAAACAAATGAAAAGCCTATTAATAATATTATACTCATATATGCCGTCTTTTCCATAAAACAAAAGGCGCAACTAGTGCACTATAAACCTCGTATCACGAATGTCTGGATATTTATAATCTGTACGTACACGGATGGTCTACCATACTGACTGGTCGCCGTGTCATCCTAATGGCCCAGGGCGTCACTGGATGCGGATACGAAGGGGCATGTGGTCAGCACACCGCTCTCCCGGCCGTTGTCAGTTTTCGTCACCGAAGCCGCTACTTCTCAGTCAAGTAACTCCTCAATTTGCCCCACAAGGGCTGAGTGCACCCAGCTTGCCAACAGCGCTCGGCAGAGCGGATGGTCACCCATCCAAGTGCTAGCCCAGCCCGACAGCGCTTAGCTTCGGTGATCTGACGGAGACGGGTGTTACCGCTGCGGCAAGGCCGTTGGCCTATGTGGGTAATGCATCCTATAAATTTTGAATTTCGTTATATCACTAACACAGAGAGATTCCCTTCGTAGGTGCTGTGGATTTGGTGTAGGCGTTTTGTAGACACCAAACAATTTGCACGTGACTCATGGAATAAAGTATACTCCTTAGCTCTGAAGAGCAAAAGGAATTGGCATCACGTAACGGCATCGTCACGTTAGCGTACATTTACACTGTCTGTCATATCAAATCACGTCACGTCACGTCAACTGACTTGGTCCACTAGCGAACTACGAAAGTGAAGTTACGAATCACCATTCATGATGCGAGAAATCGAAGCATAGTATCGAAATTGAAGCACTAACAACAATAACATTTTGTAACGGCCAAAGTAAAATTTATAACGTATGTTCTTGATCAATTTCGTTTGTTAAAGTGCTGAGGAGTGAAACAACATTTCAAAAAATCGACATTTATTTGTTAGACAAACTCTATACATAGAAACACCTCCAACAATAGCTATAAAGGAATAAATTAAGCCTATTTACCTTATCAGTTATGTTTTTTCCTACATACCTAATAATGTCATAAACAACTGTATTTTTCTCCTTCATTGAAGCTGATATTTTCACTTAAAAGGTAATTTATTGGAAATTCCTTGTTTACGTTCTTATACACATTCTGCGTATCAGCTCTGTTCTGTTATTGTAAAACTTACATAATTTTTCGCTTTTAGGTATCTTATCTCGCATTTGTAACAAGTGGAAACAAATATCCATGTCGCCGTGGAACGTTTTCAGTTTGCCACGAAAAAAAAAAGCAAAATAAAAAAATGAGAATTAAAAACACACAAAAGCAGAGGATCCACTACTATAAAACGAATGAGGATAGTGAAAACAGATTAACTTAATATCAAAGCTTTCTTCCCAAGATCCCTCGACGTGCCGTAATGTGACGTGACAGTCCGTTGACGGCCTGCGTGGATGCCACCATTTGAAATGAATTGTAAAATATTTTGTTGTGACGTGAACTGACGTGACGTGACGTAATGGGCAATGTGACTGGCCGTAAACGAACGTCGTCGTCCTAAAACCACGTGAAAATTCCAGCTTAATGTTGGAAACATGCACAGGATGCAGGGATCATTCCAGACATGTTTCTTTCTACTCAACGATTTACTCCATGGCGTGATGTCACTCGTGCATGTGGCCAGTTTCGACAGTGGGGGATATCTACCACGTTTGTAGTCGTATCCCAAATAGCATGTGGTGCTTTGCTTGTGTAGAGACTTAGTTGATGATGATATTAGGTCCCATACTCCGAGGACCGTAGGGGAACGATGCGGGAGACCCGCACCGCCGACTAGGCAAGGTCCTAGCGGAGGTGGTTTGTCGTTGCCTTCCTCAAGCCGTATTGGGGATGAATGATGATGATGATGACGACACAATAACACCCAATTATCCTGAGGGAGGAAAAATCCCAGACCCCGCCGGGAATCGAACCCTGGACACCGTGCGCGGAAAGCGAGAACGCTACCGCAAGACCACGAGCTGCGGACGTAGTTACTGCACCAAAAATGCCAGATTGCGTCGTTTACGGGTGTACTAATCGATCCGATCGTAATCTAAAGTTTAAAGGAAACACATTTTCTTTAGTAAGTGGAACAGTTGAAGCACTATTTTCTTTTGTATACACGAATTATGGTTGCGCTGTTTACTTTTCTTCTTTCCTGTGTTTTTCATTGCCTTCCAAACCGCAAACGCTCCGACATCCGAGCCCCACTATATCAACGGTCTCGTCCCTGCACAACACACTGCTACGAGTCCGCGCTAACTGTTGTTGCAGCATCTCTTGCCCTAATTTCTTCCCGCCGTTAATTATTCGTTATTCACATTACCTCCCTCTTTAAAAGATTCTGGATGGAACAACCGCAGACAGAGGCCATGTGTGTGTGAGCTTTGTGTCTATCATTGTATGAATGTGTGTCTGCGCTTTGCTTCCTTTCTGAAGTAGGCTTTGACCGAAAACTTAATATGAATCCTTTTTTCGTTGCGCCTGCCTGCTGTTCGGCGTGTGAATAGCAATCGAACAACTTCACAGCACAGTTATTTCCTTACGAAGTTTGTCGTAAACAATTCACTGCACTTCAGAAGAAACAATAATGTACATAATTACAATACCAGAAGAAAAAGATGATACTCGCTACGCCAGATTAAGGTTATCTGTAGTACAAACAGCGGTTCACAATGTTGAACCAAAATTTTTTGTCAGTTACTCAGTGATACTAGATCCCTTACACAAAGCAAAGCACAATTTGAAACTAAACTGAAAACGGTTCTGTTTGATAGCTCCTCCTGTTCCAAGGAAGATTACCTATTATTCTAATGCGTCAATGGTGATGGACAGGAATTACTAACAAACCTCTGTTTCTCTTTAATTATACAAATGACACTATTCAACAGCCATTTTGCATCTGGGATATGATACATCAACTAGTATGTATTTTGCTGTGAAGAATCCGAATATACCTTTCAAAATGTTCTAGCACGTACAATTTTTGAGTTTTCAAAGGTTTTTTATTTTTCGTATTCAGTATTTCGCTTTTTGCTGTTCTTCTGTTTTGATGTTTAATTGTTGTTTCTTATTTGCAGAGGAGAGCTAGAAAATCTACAAATCGTCAGGAAATGGTTGGTGTGGTAATACAGTGGTGTGAAAGTGATCCTCAGCAAGTGTTTCCTCTGAAAGATAGTGCAACTTTTTGTGTTATACTTACACTAAGAAAAATGGGAACTAGTAAATCTCGTTGCTGTCGAAACCACCCCGACAACTTTTGTTATGTGTGTGGGAAAATCACTCCAAAAGCCCAAAGAAAACCAATCACTGATTTAGTTAAGAAGGCATATAAATCGTATCTTGGTTGTCCTGTTGGTGATCAACATAAAAATTTTGCACCTCATATTGCTTGCATAACTTGAACTACAACCTTAACCGGGTGGTTGAAAGTAAAACACCGACCCATATCATTCGCTGTTCCGATGGTTTGGTGTGAGCCTAAAGACCGTTATTCAGACTGTTACTTCTGTCTTACAAATATTTCGGGACATTCTAGCAAAACTAGACATAAAATAATAAAGTACCCAAATGTATCTTCAGTGCATTTGCCTGTGCCCCATGATGAGGGGTTGCGCGTTCCTGTCTGTAACTTGAAAGCCACGGAACCAGACACTATGTCAAGTGAATCAGGAAGTATTGAACATATAGAAGAGTGCTGCCCTCAACGTCACGACACTTCGCCGCAGCTCTTTAATCGGAAGGAACTGAATGATTTGGTTCGCGATCTAAAACTTCCGAAACAGCAAGCCGAACTCTTGGGGTCGAGGCTGCAACAACGGATCGATTCCCGGCGGGGTCAGGGATTTTCTCTGCCTCGTGATGACTGGGTGTTGTGTGCTGTCCTTAGGTTAGTTAGGTTGAAGTAGTTCTAAGTTCTAGGGGACTGATGACCATAGATGTTAAGTCCCATAGTGCTCAGAGCCATTTGAACCATTTGCAACAACGGAACCTTCTAGCTCCAGGGACAAAAATTTCATGTTTCAGATCAAGAGTTGCTTCCTTCGCTCAGTATTTCGACATGCATAATTCAGTGTGTGTTATGTAGAGATGTCAATGGTCTGATGATGCAGTTAGATGTACAACATAATCCACAGGAGTGGCGACTATTTATTGATTCCAGTAAAACCAGCAAGAAAGCAGTACTACTACATAATGGCAACGCATTTCCATCGATACGTTTGTCTTACGCAGTAAACATGAAACAAACTTATGAAACCAGGTCTTTGCTGCTAGAGGCATCAAATATAAGGATCATGAATGGCAGCTTTGCTGTGATTTAAAAGTTGTTGTACTCCTTACATGTTTACAGGCTGTATTCTCGAAATACTGCTGCTTTTTGTGCCTTTGGGACAGCCGTGACACCATGAACCACTATACAGTCAAGAAATGGCCTATAAGGAAGTCAGATATTACTGGAAACGTAAATGTTAACAATACCCGATTGGTTGCGCACGATAAATTCATTTTGCCTCCCCTTCATAGCAAGTTGCGCCTTATCAAGAACTTTGTAAAAGCTCTGGATAAAGAAGGTGAGGCCTTCAATCACTTAAAAGTAAAGTTTCCCAAATTAAGTGAGGTAAAGCTGAAAGAGGGTATATTCGCTGGACTACAAATAAGAGAATTGCTGAAAGCCTCCCATGGAGTATCATATTACACTGGATAAAATTTCAGAAATCAGCGAATATATTATTCCAACAGATTCAATCATTTTTTAATGATTACATAGCAATATAGGTTGCAATGTATTCCAAACACATTTTAACAAAAGAATAAGAGCGGCAAATAGCTTACTACCTAAACCAATAAATATCATTTAACTGAAAATAGGTGTCTCATTATTTATTAATACACATTTTTTACCCTGAACTCAACTGTTGCACAAAAACCACTTTAAGAATCACCCAATTTTACCAATTTGTCGGCAGAGGACAACAACTCTCCTTTTGTTAAGCCATATTCCATTCCCCCAAACCCAATTCCCCCCCCCCCCTTCCTTATTAGCCTCATCCCCCCCCCCCCTCCCTTGACCGACTTCTAGAATCGCCCCTGTAAGCACTGCAAGTTTTAGTATTTAAAACGGCTTTTGCGTGCACATGACACAAATAATGAACAAGAAGAGTCGTTATGTTGCACTAGCGAAAAACAAGAATATATAGCAAGTCAGTATCCGTGGTGCTCTTTGACTTACAAGCCAGTTCGTTGACTCTTGAAGCCATTTGTGTTTGATAGCAAAGTTCATAACAATGTATATACAACCACAAGACAAGATACATAATAAGTTTCACTTGGACTTTTGATTCTTGTTTGTAGTTCAGAACACATTATTATCTTCTGATGTGAAAGGTGTTCACAGGTCTACCAGTAAGGTAAGAAATTACAAAAATGCAGAAATTCATAATGTATTAGACGGATATCTTCTTAGTCATATACTCTACTCCGAATATCCTGAATCTGCGGTTTCTAATCTCCACAAATAATGTGGTAATAATGTTTCAATAAACCACATTGATGCAGAGCATATATATATATATATATATATATATATATATATATATATATATATATATATATATATAAACGCTTCAGACGATTAATAGTAACTAAATAGCATAACTACGAAAGAATGATCCTCTTTCTAAATAGCTGATCTTCCAAGTAAACAAGAGTACATTTATAGTCAATCTGTGTACAAACAGAATAAAGCTGATACCTTTAATTAAAACTGCATAACCAGGTCAGACACAGAAGACGTAAAGTAGCCTGTAAAGAATGTTTACTAGTGTATCCTCTGACAGTTTCGCATTTATCACAGTTCCATTCTACAGGTACAAGCATGTACCGAACACGACATGTGGATGAAAATGAAGTGGCGCTCGTGTCTGTGTTATAATTAATACTTCGTACTCACATCATTCCCTTGCCTCGTACTCCATGTGACACGTACCTCTGCTCTACCTGCTTCGCTCTTATGCGGTTTACCTCAGATAAGATATCGCTGAATAAGATAAGATCTGGGACTCTGAGGCGTCAGCCAGTAGAATTAAGCTATTACTACACGATACGCTCCTGATTACGAAATTAATAACACTTTAATCTGGGGAAAGTTCAGTGCATTATTACGATCACTATCTGGAATATTTTTCACGTTTACTCCATTTTCTAGAGCAATATTTTTAATGCTAAATAGAATAAGATGAAGATATACGCAAATATTCCCGCAAAACTATTCCTCTAGGTTTTGTTCAGGAGATCAAAATGTTCGTCACTGTTCCACTGACGCTATTACATTCTCGCACGTTTCCTTTCATTCGGAGACTTTTTGTATCTCTTCGTTTTGCACAGATAAAGGAATCAAACGCTCTAATAGTTTTTGTTTGGCCGTAGTTTGTTAGTTACTTAGTTAGTTACGTGTTCCATTGATCAATCTCATGGTAACCGTTATGATGTGGAGCATGTCAAGTGCATAAGAAAAAGCTTAAAATTTTTATTACCTACCCTATTCCCTTAAATGGCACAAAATGCTTATATTATACCTGTAGATTTATTTATTCCTACTCAAGAATTCATCTTTGGCATAAAAGGAGTCGTCAGGGAGATATGATTTCAATTTATTTTTAAAACTTTTACTGCTGTTCTCAGACATTTTATTTCATTTGATAATTTATCGAAAGTTTTACGGCAAAGTATTTTGCCCCTTTCTGTGCCAAAGATAGGTTAAGTGGAGAATAGTGTAAGTCTTTCTTTCTTCTGGTCTTATAATCATGAATGTCACTGTTGTTTTTAAACTGGTCCACGTTGTTGAGAACAAATTTCATTACTGAATAAATGTACTGTGAGGCTGTTGTAAGAATTCCTAACCTTTCAAACATATTCGTAGGAGATGTGCGACTACGAGCCCCACACATTATTCTAACCACTTTCTTTTAAGAAGTGAATTCTTTTTGCCTAAGAGTTGAGGATAAAGCACACAGGATGTGTTCGAAGTAGACTCAGCAACTGTACTAGTACATCGGTTATGTACCTATCGTAGAATAGTGCTGCAATACTTGTTGACCTGAACATGTCGGATTGGCGAAATAAGTCTGAATAACTCCACGATGCACCCTTTGCATTATAACAGGGCGAAATAACACACAGGGCAGTGCAGAACAGATGAGGACGTTTTGACGCAACGCACTGTAGTTTTTGTGAAACCTTGTGGGGTAAAATTAGCGAATTATAGTGTGCAAAACAGTTCTCCTGTATATGAACAGGTTTTCCACAGATCAATATTCTTCACAGTTTTTCGTTAAGTTGTTTAAATTACTTAATCTTGGAACATGTCTCGATGACATTAGGCAAAAATGGTAATATAAAAACATTTAACATACACGTCTGTCCATTACAGATGAACAGAGCACACTTCAGCATGTGTCAAGACAGAATACAAACCACTTTGAGATGTATGTCTGCTTGCGTTAAACGTATTTGTATTATTTTTGCATGATGGTAAGTTTATGTCTCGAAACATGTTCCAGAATGAAATATGTTAAGCACATTAGACAAAACATTTTTGACTAGTACCAGTCTCAGAAAAACCTTTTCAAAAGTTTTGACAATCAAGGCAGAACAAGAATGAGATAAGAAACAATAGTATGGACTGACCCATACAGGCCATCTTTTCCCTCAATCCTTGTGTGATTGGAATAGAACCAGGAGTCCCAGTGTTACTACATTGCAAGAAGAAGGAAAGAAGGATTGGATGTCGTCCGTGTATTTTTAAAGGAATCCTTCCCGCTCATCTGCTTAGATTATTCCGGAACTCGTGGAAGCCGTTGGTACGTAATGGTAAACGGTTTTGCGCTTAGATGTTGCGAAAGGTTACCTTAACACCACAGTCTCATTGGACAATGCCTTTAAAAGTCTTCACATCTCCAATCGGAATTAATAGAGTATCGTCACATCACTCCTAACATCCCCAATTAATCTGCGCATCACTATGTATTAAAATTTTGACATGAAATAGGTTAAATAGAGCTAAATGACTGGAGATATCATTAACCATTAGACGTACGATAGTTACGCTTAGAATAATGGGTATTTAAAATAAGCAGAAATGCGACGAATTCTTTTTTAAATCAGATTTACACTGAATATTAGAGTTTCAAACTGGAGAACGGGTATTGCAACTACGGTGAAGACCGAAAAATCAACAGTTGAGACTAGCGCGGTAACGTTGCACACAATTACAAATGAGTGACTTGTATATGAGCCGCCAGAAGGTCAATTATCGAGGCGGGCAGACAGCAGAAATGCGTCCCAACATTTTGACAATGAAACAATTCACAGTGACGTGGGCAGCAAGCAAATCAGCGGACACCACAGCTTCTCACCGTTCGTGGAGAACAGACGACTTCCTGCTCAGGAGCAATCGAGACTGTAGTGCACACTATTCCTGATATCGAAGCTACCAGCATGCAGGTATTCAAGCACAGACTGCAACTGAATTACTTAGTGGCCAACTGCTAACCACTACTGACCTTGTCAGCAGGACCCCCCGCACCGGCGCTCAGCATGCAGCTCCGTGGTCCATAAAGCTTAGCAGTCCAATGCTAACTGGCGAAAAGCCTCGCTAGGCCAGTACGTCCAACCACTGCACTAAAGTTTCTGTGCATTTTTCTTCTGCCTCTGAGCTTCGAAGTCTTGAAACGGTAGTCATCAGAGGATTTCTTAAGAACGTGTTAGGCAGTAGTAGCGGCCACAGGGAAATTTATAAATGTCATATTTTGATTTCTCTACCGCTTTCAGGATATTTTCTGCAAAATGTGATTTGAACTAGTCGCGGGACCTCTAAAATCTGTAGTTCAGTTTATTGTTGGTGTTCGATCCAGAACAAAGGTCCCACTCTCCTTGTTATTGCTCTGTGGGAGACGTGGTGCTTAATCTTGCTATGCGCACCGTCTCTAATGACCTTGCTGTTGATGGGACGTTAAACTCCTATTTTCCTTCCTTCTTACTATACGCGGCTCCGTATGATGCGTGTTGCGTGATTCCTCTATTCCGCATTGCCCAGCCCGTCGCACATTTCGTTAATATACTGAACATTAACACAGACAAACTCTAGTATGTCTGGAAGAACGACAGGTTTATGAGACTCTATGTAGATCTAACTGAATTATTCTCACTACAGAGTATCGATTCTGATAGAGCAATATTAGGACGGACAGTGCGAGAAAACGTTCTTGCACAACCGTCATAGGTGTGCATTTCATGGGGGCAAGGTGGTTGGCACGGTGAAAGAAACTTGTGGCCGGCGTATAAAAAAAGACTAGAAATTCGAGATACAAGATTTATTTTCGAACATCTTTGACTGTCATTGTCGTCTCATTCGGTGAGATGTACAGGTTTGAAATTGTATGTCTAATTGTGTAGTGTGAACATTGTCCAACGGTAACGACGAAAGTACAGTCATCTGTCAAGTACGTTTACTGAAGGACCCACTGTTGTGTAGTTTCGGAACGAGGAAGACAAATCATCAGGCTTAAGGACTGTCTTCCATTCTAAACGGTCGTTTTCTGACTGGGTGATACAAATACTTTTCAACAGCAATGGTTGCAAATGCGACTCACGGGTTGTATTATGAACTAAAACGAGTAACGAGCGTAACGAAAACCTAGGATGCAGCTTTTTCCGCAAGCCTCGAAATGTTCTACAGCGTGCCGACATATCTCAAACTATTTTCCACTATAGATTAATGACCTACGGTAACAGTCAGTACATACTGAGCCTACATAGTTTATACATATAATTTCAGTAGCGTCAGGCTAACTGACTCTACCTACTCTCAACTATTACTGTTACATTTTATACATATTTAGCTTATCGATTTTTTGGAAGACTATGTTTGGCCGTGGCTTCAGCTACTTATATTGACGAAGAGTTTTTGCACTGCCGTTTTAAATCTTTCAGTCGTCAGCATTCTCCTCTTGATCGAAAAAAAAAAAAATATAACTCTGCGTCACTCACGAAATTTTATTTCATCCATTACGCGTTTTGATGGTTACTCATCATCATCCAGTGGAAGACCTTTATATGATTGTTGTTTGTCGTACGCAATGGCGATTTCGTGCTGCAGCATGTGAGGCAAACGAGAGATTACGTTGCGACTTACACTGTTAATAATGCAGAGCGTTAAACACAGAACTTATAGCATGACGCAGCAGATGGTTAAAAGATATCAAAAGGTCTTAAAGAACAAAAAGAGCCATTAACTCGCATATGCTTCTCACAGGATATCAGCCACACAGTGACGTTGTTATGTAGCAAAGAAATTTCATTTGTTCGATAAAGAGTTTTAAACCAATCATAGCAAACAGAACATTTATTAAGACATATACTGTATGTGGGTTTCTTGTGTTACTGTGTGTACTGTGATAAAGAGGATTTCTGATAAACATTTAACAACAGTAGGAATCGATTAAACTACGTCTGAATGTCGCACAGTTCCACTGTTAGAAATTTCTGTGGAATAGCGTGATGAAAATAAAATAGAGCTATGTAAATTATCTAACTCTACAGATACACGAAAAAGGTGTGATACATAGTGCCAACAGAATGTTTTTGGGTAAAGATAATGGATATAAGATGTACAGCACTCTTGATTACATGGGAAAGAGTTAAATACCTAAAAATCTTTAAATATTGTGTCGATACTTTTGAAGAACTTACTTGATTTGCATTCAGAATGGTCAATGAGTAAATCATGCTTTCTTTCTATGGTTGTAAATATCTTCTCTTTATAAACGAAAATTTTGTGGCCCATGTTTGAAATGTTCTCAGAATTGTGGCCCGTATTTGTGATACCAGAATATTCTTTGAACCTAGTGGGAAAGTCAGGCCAGTTTTCTGTACCCGAGTGAAGTGGCCCAGTTACCACACTGGATTCCCATTTGGGAGGACGATACTTCGAATGCGCGTCCAACCACCCTGATTTAGGTTTTACGTGAGTTCCCTAAATCGCTTCAGGCAGATGCCGGAATGGCTCCTTCGAAACGGTTCGCCCGATTTCCTTCCACATCCCTGAAACAATCCGGACTTGATGTCAACGGGACATTAAACTCTACTATTCATTCCTTCATTCTAGTCTGTTCTACATATCAAGCAGAGCTTGCGTTGTAGATAATTTTGTAAGTGTGACATGTGTTGAATTTGTCATAATTAGTTTTAAGATTATGGGGCAGTCTGTGACACATTGTTGTTGGTTGACATAGGTATTCTTATTTTATGTCGCTTAAGGATATTGCAGTTTCTTGAGGAATATTGCTTAAATATGGGATACATTCAGTGGGTATATTTTTTTTCTCGGGTCGATTCCCTTCAAGCAGATGGATTTTAAATGTCCTGTGGATCAGGAAGCTGTATCCTGCTACTTTGTGTGTCTTTGGGTGATAGAGGGAAGAGTGTATTTATGCCGGTGGTGGTGAGATTCCACTTCATTGGCCAGCATATAAGAGTACGTTTCTCGTTTTGCCTGCGTATATTCTGATCAAGGAAAATTCTTCTGTTTTCTATTTCATGCCCATAGACGAAGTTAATATTTTTCTGGATTTTGTTAAAAGTATATTGTCTCCATCAATGATGAGGAATGTGTCAGCCATAGATCTCTTACAGAAATTGACTTTCCGTGTTTATGGAAGACTTTTTTTTTTACTTAAGATGTCTTTATCCCTCACTTTGTCATTGCTGCTTTCATTCTCAAGAAAGAACTTCACTTTGTCCGCAATAGCTATGTTAAGAATCTAGTTCTCTTGTATCTGTTGCGCTTTTGGTGGCTATTATTAAATCCTTTGAATTTTTATAGTTCAGAGTTTGATGAATATTACATTTGAGGCCATTGTCTAGTAGATTTAGTTCATTATCATTACGTTCTGCATTTGAAGTGTATATAACTATGCGAAATTTGTTTTTTGCCTCACGGATGTTTTCGTTCACAGTTAACATTATGAAAATGATAAAAGGCACAAAGAAAAGCTTTCTAGGCTCAAAAGTGAACAGTCGCCATCTGAACATGAAAACATCAATAAGTTCTATGGTTAATTCACTGAATTATTAACAGTGAAAGTCACAGTCTTATCTCTTTGCCGCCTGACATGCTGCTTCACGAAACTGTCTATGCTTACCGTTACCAACAAACATGTGAAACATCCTTTCGACCTGATAATGATGATTAATCATCGAAATGCGAAGCGGATGTAATTAAACTTCGTGACTGATACAGAGTTATTTATTTCCTTCATTGTAATTAACATTCATTGTTCCCACGACAAACTCCATGACACATGTAATTAATATAGTTTTCCCACTGCGTCGTAGACGATGGGAGTAGAAAATTTTCAGGAAATATTAAATGCCCATCGTAGAAACTTATTTTCGATGGAATGTAGTTTCAACCGATAAACATATGCAGCTGCGGACTCCACCCTCACTAGTCTTTATGCTATTTGGTTTTAGTACGCACTGTTCAGCTGCAGGTGAGTCGTCATTGTGCACTTGATACAGAATATCTAACTTCAATTACGCATTTCTTACGATGACGTCCACATATTTTCTGCATGTACACTTATGGTCTATTATCACGCGTGGATATTTGGCTTGCTTATTGCACTAGACTGGATAACGGATTCCGTATTACGTTCTAGTTTGCTAGTAAAAACCCCTCTTCAGATTTTAAGAGATTTACATGTTCTTATAGTAAGGCGTCCAGCATACTTATCAGCCGCCAAAGGTAACAAAAGCCAATACGGCTAAATTAATATGGTCATCTGTAGTTAGTTGGCTGATTCGGGGTGGGGACCAAACAGCGAGGTCATCGGTCCCATCGAATTGGGGAAGGATGGGGAAGGAAGTCAGCCGCGCCCTTTCAAAGGAACAATCCCAGCATTTGCCTGAAGCGATTTGCGGAAATCGCGGAAAACCTAAATCAGAATGGCCGGACGCGGTTCTGGACCGTCGTCCTCCCGATTGCGAGTCCAGTGTGCTAGCCACTGCGGCAACTCGCTCGGTCGGTCATCTGTGACCAGGTGGTAACAGACATCAGCAGAAGTGTCTGATACAGAGTTTGAGGCGCTCCCACCTCTTCGTCACGCGCTGTTGAAATTTTGCTGTTGACTCTCACAACAAGAGTTCTGCAGAACTGATTACTGGAGATAATTTTGATATATGACACTAGGATGACGCCATGAAGTTTGTATAAAAGCGATTATGTCACTCACTCTCAAACAACTTACATACGTCAGCAGTCACCACTTCACAGAATTATAGCCGCGCGGGATTAGCAGAGCGGTCTAGGGCGCTGCAGTCATGGACTGTGCGACTGGTCCCGGCGGATGTTCGAGTCCTCCCTCGGGCATGGGTGTGTGTGTTTGTCCTTAGGATAATTTAGGTTAAGTAGTGTGTAAGCTTAGGGACTGATGACCTCAGCAGTTAAGTCCCATAAGATTTCGCACACATTTGAACACAATTATATGTTGTGAAATACAGCGACAGATTCAGGTTCAATATGCAGTATTTGTAGACTTAGAGAAATCTTTTGACAATGTAGACTGGCAATGGCAAGGAAAGCGTTTCTGAAGAAGAGAAATCTGTTAACATCGAGTATAGATTTAAGTGTCAGGAAGTCATTTCTGAAAGTATTAGTATGGAGTGTAGCCATGTATGGAAGTGAAACGTGGACGATAAATAGTTTAGAAAGAAGAGAATAGAAGCCTTCGAAATGTGGTGCTACAGAAGAACGCTAAAGATTAGACGGGTAGATCACATAACTAATGAGGGGGTATTGAATAGAATTGGGGAGAAGAGAAATTTGTGGCACAAATTGACAAGAAGAAGGGATCGCTTGATAGGACATATTCTGAGGCATCAAGGGATCACCAATTTAGTATTGGAGAGCAGTGTGGAGGGTAAAAATAGTAGAGGGAAACAGATTCAGAAGGATGTAGGTTGCAATAGGTACTGGGAGATGAAGAAGCTTGCACAGGATAGAGTAGCATGGAGAGCTGCATCAAACCAGTCTCTCGACTGAAGACCACAACAACAACAATGGAGTATTCATCGGACCAAATTTACGACTGGATTCAAGACTTCCTTGCAGGTAGAACTTAACACATTGTTGTTAACGGAACAAAATCGACAGATGTAAAAGTACTTTCGCGGGTATCCCAAGGAAGCGTGATAGGGTCATTACTGTTTAAAATGTATATAAATGATCTAGTACAATGCGTCGGAAGCTCTTTAAGGCTGTCGCAGATGATGTGGTTGTCTATAAGACGGTAACAATGCCAGAAGACAGTAACTATGTGCAAGAGGAGTTACAGAGCTTTGATGAATGGTGGAGAGCCCGGCGGCTGACCCTGAACTTAAGTAAATGTAACATATTGCGCATACATAGGAAATGAAATCCCTACTGTACAAATACACTATTGACGATAAATTGCTGAAAACCATCGTAAAATATCTAGGAGTATCTACCCTCAGCGATCTTGACTGAAATGAACACATAAAACAATAGTAGGAAAAGCAGATGCGAGACTGAGATTGATATGAAGAATCTTAAGGAAATTTAATTCATCCACGAAAGTTCACCCATGAAAGAAGTGGCTTACCCGGCGTTTGTTTCACCCTACGAAACGAATCTCACCAATTCTTGAGTACTGCTCAACAATCTAGGATGCATACCAGGTAGGACTGACAGGAGGGGGAGGGAGAGGGGGACAGAGAGAGAGAGAGAGAGAGAAAGATCCAACTAAGAGCGGCGCGTTCGTCACGGACTCGTTTAATTGGTGCGAGAGCGTTACAGAGATGCTCAAGTAACTGTAATGGCGTTGTGCATCACGGAGATGTTTGCTATTGAAATTTCGAGAGAATACTTTCTGGGGAGAGTCGGACATTTTACTTTCTCTCACATACGTCTCGTGAAATGACCACAAGGAGAAAATTCGAGAAATTAGAGCTAATACAGAGATTTATCAGCAGTTATTCTTCCCAGGCGCCCTTCGCGAATATAACAAGGAAAGGGGGGAGGGGGGATTAACTTGATGGTATCTCAGTAGTACACTCTGCCATACTCCATCAGGTGGCTTGCGGAGTATCGATGTACATGGAGACTACTTTTGGGGTACAAAGTGTAACCTAAAAGTGGTTCAGTAGTTTTTATTTCCTTTGGCTTTTTACGTCCAGCTACTGTCATTTGTTCGATTTTTCGTAAGCTATGTGCTACATTAAATTTCATATTCGATTTGCAAAGTATAAACGACCGTAAATGATTCAGTAGTGCACAACCAAGGCGCTGCAGTGGGTGATTTATAGTCACCCACTCGGATCTCCGGGCGGGGACTACTCGTCGTTATCAGGAGAAAGAATACTGGCGTTCTACGGATCGGAGGGTGCAATATCAGATCCATTAATTGGGCAGGTAGATTACAAAATTTAAAAAGGGAAATGGATAAGTTAAAGTTAGGTATAGTGGGTATTAGTGCAGATCGGTGGCAGCAAGAATACAGGGTGCCAGGAGGAATGCAGGGTTAAATACACAAAGCAAATAGGGAGGTGGAGGAGTAGGTTTAATAATGAATTAAAAATAGGAGTGCAGGTAAGCTACTACAAACAACAGAGTGAACGTATTATTGTGGTCAAGTGGCACGAAGCCCGCGCCTACTACAGTAGTACAAGTTTATATGCCAACTAGCTCCGCAGATGATGAAGAAATTGATGAAATATATGATGAGATAAAAAAATAATTCAGATAGTGAAGGGAGACGAAAATTTAATAGTCCTGGGGGACTGGAATTTGATAATAGGAAAAGGAAGAGAAGGAAACGTAGTAGGCAAATATTGAATGGGGGTAAGAAATGAAAGAGGAAGCCGCCTGGTATAACTTTGCACAGAGCACAACTTAATCATAGCTAACACTTGGTTCAAGAATGATGAAAGAAGGTTGTATACATGGTAGAGGCCTGAAGATGCTGGAAGGTTTCAGATAGATTATATAATGGTAAGACAGAGATTTAGGAACCAGGTTTTTAATTCTAAGACATTTCCAGAGGCAGATGTGGACTCTGACCACAATGTATTGGTTATGAACTGTAGATTAAAACTGAAGAAACTGCAAAATGGTGGAAATTTAAGGAGCTGGGACCTGGATAAAATGAGAGAACCAGAGGTTGTAGAGAGTTTCAGGGAGAGCATTAGGAAAAGATTGACAGGAATGGGGGCAAGAAATACTGCAGAAGCAGAATGGGTAACTTTGAGGGATGAAATAGCGAAGGCAGCAGAGGATCAAGTAGGTAAAAAGACGAGGGCTAATAGAAAGCCTAGGGTAGCACCAGAGATATTGTATTTAATTGATGAAAGGAGGAAATAAAGGCAGTAAATGAAGCAGGCGGGGAGGCATACAAACGCCTAAAAAATGAGACCGACAGCAGGTGCAAAATGGCTAAGCAGGGATGGCTAAAGGACAAATGTAAGGACGTAGAGGCAAATCTCACTAGGAGTAAGATAGATACTGCCTACAGGAAAATTAAAGAGAGCTTTGGAGAAAAGAGAACCACTTGTATGAATATCAAGAGCTCAGATGGAAAACCAGTTCTAAGCAAAGAAGGGAAAGCAGAAAGGTGGAAGGAGTATAAGATGAAATGGGAAATATGATACTGTGTGAAGAGGTTGACAGAGGACAGAAAGACCTAAGTCGAAACAATGCCCCAGGAGTAGATAACATTCCATGAGAAATACTGGCCTTGGGAAAGCCAGCGCTGACAAAACTCTACCATCTGGTGAGCAAGATGTATGAGACGGGCGAAATACCCTCAGACTTCAAGAAGAATATAATAATTCCAATACCAAAGAAAGCAGGTGTGGATAGATGTGAAAATTACCGAACTATCAGTTTAATAAGTCACACCTGCAAAATACTAACTCGAATTCTTTACAGGCGAATGAAAAAACTGGTAGAAGACGACCTTGGGGAAGATCAGTTTGGAGTCCGTAGAAATATTG